>NC_091128.1:175656667-175809167 GCF_040183065.1 Periplaneta americana
GAATATTCCTACAAGACTCTAAAGACTGATGATTTCTACATTATCAGTTACCAGTGACAACCTTTCTCGGTTAAAACAAAATATTGTAGTTATTTTCTTTTAATATCTGGTTTGGTGATTCCGAATGAAGTGATGAAGAAGTTGTGAGAAGAGCTACAACTATATCGAGAAAGAACAATTATTATTCCTTTACGGGAAAATTGTTTAAATATAATTAACGGTTTAGGTAAAGTACTGAAAAGCTTGAAAAGTTGCTAAATATAGTGGGACCTGCCATAACAAGACAAAAAAATAGAAGGCTTGCATTATCAGCAAAGCTTCAAATACAAATTGATCTACAAATCGGGATGTTGATTATTTTCCAGTGCCGTCTAGTCTTTCTGCCCTAGACCAGCAACACTTGCAGAATTTTTTCCTAATAATCTAATACCAATTCATCAACTGCAGTAATTTTGCTGGCTTTCCTCCTCCACTGCCAGTTCTTCTGACATTGTCAACTTTAGCCTACAAATTATATATAAAACGACAATAATTTATGACTAGATCAAATATAAAACTGAAAAAAAATTAGCGAATTTTTCATCAAGTCGTAAGTGGCATTCATGTCGGCAGTAGACCCACTAGCTACATCATATGTTCATATTACGATACTGTGAACTTGAATTGGTACTTATCAAAATTACTTTCTTAATGTTGGGCCAGTAAGTGTCCCTAACGTATGCATAAGCTTTGTTATGAGGTATCAGTTCCATAGCCTCACACATTACAACACTTTTTGTCCATTCGTTTACTTCATCATTTTTGTTAACATGCTTCAAAAAGCACCGAATAATAATCCTTTGATTCATTAATCATATTGAGTATAGTTAATTTGCTTTCAACTGATGGAATTTCAACCGAAAAGAGAAATCAAAACCAAAAACAAACAACTAAGCCTTCTAATATCAAATAACAATACCTACCAATGACTATAAACAAATGAACTCAATCAGCTGACTAGTGAAACAGATCATGTGACTAGTGAAAAATTGTCACAAGTTTCTAGACTGGTAAAATAGTTTGAGAAACAGAATCTACTAGAGCTGGTGAAATATACTCTGGTAACCAGTAACTGGTGAACTACAAAACTAGTATTTTTGAGAAACAGGCCCCAGGAATCAATTTACACTGTTTTACAAAGTAATTGTTCAAATTTACTTCGGGAACTCTCAGTTGTTCAATATGTGTTCTTTGTGTTACAATGCTCACATCAGGGGAGAGCCTATATCATCCCAAACCCGGTGTAACATACCTGCATCGAAATTAGCCACAGCAATCGTGATGTGTTGTTTCAACTCATCTAAATCACTAGTGGAATGAACATTGTTCTTCACAAATTCCCGAAGAAAAAAGTTTCACGGTATGAGATCGGGGCTCCTTGGTGGCCACCGTGGGAGAGCGCGGTTGTCTGTTGCATGGCCAAATCAGCTCAACAGCGCAAAATACTTGTGGATAGCACAGATATCTATCTTAGCTATTATGCTTGCAACAGCACAACAATCAACGCAGTGATACCAACATTGTGTCATCGAAACTTCTACAGTTCCTCAACCTAACAGCGCAAAATGATATCACACATAGTTTTTGTTTTATACAACTTTTAAAATGTCTTGTACTAACTCGGCATAAAGGATTTAAAACGAACTATTTATGAATTCTTGATTTAAAAACAATATTTAATCATTTTAAGTTTCAAGCAGTTTATTGTATAATTTTGTCCAGGACTATTTTGAGTCTTACTGTACCTGAAATATGAAAGATTAACTTTATTTCTAACTCTTGTTTGATAATTGTGTTGGTCAATTCTTAGATTAAAATGATCTAATGCATTACGCATTATAATTAAAACATCCAAAAATATATTAATTACACACTGTTAAAATATCTAAATCTTTAAACAGTGGTCTACAAGGGGCTTGTTGATTGCAGTTTTTAAAATTCGAATTACCTTTTGAAATTATTGTCAATAGTAATGAAAGTATTGTCATTAATTTAATCCCTCGACTCATATTCACCAAAAAACTAATGAAAATATCCATGCAATAACCACAAAAAAAACCGTAGAAATATACACTTAAATATGCACTAATATTTAAAACATAAGTTGACTATTGAACGTTTTAGTACATTTTTAATGAGAGATTCAGATATCTAACAGAAGCTGTCAAAATATTATTGATAACAAGAAAAAAACTGAACGTTAATGAAATGCATAGAGATAGTTTGTGAGATCTCCATGACAACGATGTTTTATTGCAATTTACATAGAATCCTAGTAGAAATTATTATATTCTGATCTGTATCACATAACATGACTCTCAGTTGTTTCGTGACGTAGAGCATCGTCGTCATGACGATCAAATTGTGAGTTCATACATCTCTATTCTGTATAAATGCTTGAGTATCACAGCTGACGTCGGTTACGAAACATTCTAAAATAAACAGCGTTAGCGAATATCATGAAGAAGAGGAGTATTTGTTAGTTCAACAGCCATTCAAATGGAGGCCTGCAGTATGTTAGTACGAGCCATTGAACAGTCCCTCGTTGTAACCATAGTTCACGTGTAAACAGTTGAGCTACACATAAACGTAATGACGACAGCACACGGGGTTTGTAAGTAGGTGGAACACAGTTTGCGTGTGTCGACCATTACGAGGACATTTTTTTTTTACTATTTTTTACTTTGTTATTATTCTGACCGTTGTGTTTTATCGTTATATGAAAAATAACTAGAGGCTGTTATATCACAGAAATCAATTTCATAATTTGTCATAGTTGATATCACGAGCGATTTTCATTTTGTATATGAATTGACGTGTGCAAAACGCGATTAAATTTATCCAGAGGAAATGAAAACCTCACGTGATATTAATACCACTATTTCGCGAATATAATAAATAAGTAATAAAATAATATATTAACGTATATTGTTATTGGATAAGGTATTTTATTTATTGACATCGTATATAGAATGCTAATTTACTTACTTACATACTTACTTACTTACTTACTTATGCTTTTAAGGACACCGGAGGTTCATTGCCGCCCTCACATAAGCTCGCCATTGGTCCCTATCCTGAGCAAGATTAATCCATTCTCTATCATCATATCCCACCTCCCTCAAATTCATTTTAATATTATCTTCCCATCTACGTCTCGGCCTCCCCAAAGGTCTTTCTCCCTCAGGTCTTCCAATTAACACACTATGCATTTCTGGATTCACCCATACGTGCTACATGCCCTGCCCATCTCAAACTTCTGGATTTAATGTTCCTAATTTATGTAAGGAGGCGAATACAATGCGTGCATTCCTACGTTGTGTAACTTTCTCCATTCTCCTTAGTCCCAAATATTTTTCTAAGCACCTCATTCTCGAACATTCTTAACCTCTGTTCCTCTCTCAAAGTGAGAGTCCAAGTTACAGAATAACCGTAATATAACTGTTTTATAAATTCTAATTTTAAGGTTTTGAAAGCAGACTAGATGATAAAATTGTCCCAAAGGAATAATGGCAGGCATTTCCCATATTTATTCTGCGTTTAATTTCCTCTCGAGTGTCATTTATATTTGTTACTGTTGCTCCAAGATATTTTAATTTTTTTTTCCGCAGTACAGTGAAACCTCTCATTACGGACATCAAAGGGACGTAACAACCTGTCCGCATCTGGGAGGTGTCCTTTATTGGGAGGGAAGCTCCCCAATGTATCAGTAAATTTATAATACGCATTATGCGTGCTTTCATGCTTTAAATTAAATTTATTAATTCTAAATACAGTCTGCTGTACTACAGTAAATTCTTTGCAACTTTGAACTACAGTAGATAAGATCGAAAAAGGAAAATACAGTACTGTGCCATGCAATTTTACTCTAGGTCTACAGTTATGCAGTACTGTAATTTACAGTTTTCAACTTAACCTTTACGTTCAGGTGCCATGTCTCTCGAAAGAGAACAACTGATTGAAGTGAAGAGAATAATCCTATTACCCCTATCATGTGTCGAATACAATTTCACGATCGCGGGAACCTTGGACCCGTCAGACAGGTTAAATTTTATGACTTTCACGGAGGCCATGATAAACCGGACTTGGACAGACACGAACCAGAAGCTCCGCCACTTCGTGACATCGCTGGCGGTTCATGGATACCACCACAAGATATGCAGAATTCAGTCTTTCCACGAACCGGACGACAACTGTGTGTGTGTCCTATGCAACAAGACATGTGATAGATACCATATCCTAGTCTGTGGGAATCGGCAGCTATCAGTCATTAACTTTGTTCAATCCAAGTGACTTTCATTTATGCACAATTTGTGCGCTTTATTATTATTATTATTATTATTATTATTATAATTTTATGACTTTGTTTATCCATCCGCTTCCAGCTAACAAGGGGTAGCCGGCTGGGCTAGTGGTAGCCTACGAGACCCTTATTGTCTTCTTTCATGTTAACGACTTCTATACAGTTCTTAAAAATAAATTTTCCATTTTTTAACTCATTAGGTCTTAAATCCAAGTTCTGTCCACAGTTAGGAGGTAAAGCAAGCTTTAGGACTGTGAATCAGCTGTCCGTGTCCGTGTCTGAGGTTGTCCGTAAACGAGAGTTAAATTTATCATTATTTCTATATTATTTCAGTTGGGACATAAAAATCTGTGTCGACCTGGTTGGCAAGTTGGTATAGCGCTGGCCTTCTATGCCCAAGGTTGCGGGTTCGATCCCGAGCCAGGTCGATGGCATTTAAGTGTGCTTAAATGCGACAGGCTCATGTCAGTAGATTTACTGGCATGTAAAAGAACTCCTGCGGGACAAAATTCCGGCACATCCGGCGACGCTGATATAACCTCTGCAGTTGCGAGCGTCGTTAAATAAAACATAACATTTTAAAAATCTGTCTGTATTTGTTGAGTGTCCGTATCTTGGGGGTGTCCGTAAGGAGAGGTTTCACTGTATATATTTCACATTTTTATGTTTCCATTTTGTACTACATTCTGGTCACGGGACATAATCATGTTCTGGCTGATATGTACATATGTTATGAGGCAGTACATAACACATGACAATCTATGTCACAGGTAGTACAATTGAAGAGTTTAAAAAAAAAGAACCATAGTACAAAAACAAAAATTTGAGATATTAAGCATTATGGTGACTGTATTCTAGCAGCCATCTACTGAATTATTTGTTAGTGGAAGAAAACACCATAGGCCTATGTTATAGGAATGGAAATTTTCAGTAGTTTTCATAAATCAACCATAGTCCAAAGACTCTTTTTTTGTGAAAACAGTCATTGTCCAACCAGGACAAATATCCCGTTCATATCACCAGGTCGCCCGGGTTCGAATCCCGGTTAGGACAAGTTACCTGGTTGAGGTTTTTTCTGGGTTTTTCCCTCAACCCAATATGTGCAAATACTGGGTAACTATCGGTGCTGGACCCCGGACTCATTTCACCGGCATTATCACCTTCATCTCATTCAGACGCTAAGTAACCTAACATGTTGATACATCGTCGTAAAATAACTACTAAAAAACCTATTCATATCATACGATGAAAGAGTAATGGAACGGAGAAAAATTCTCTCCGGCGCCGGGATTTGAACCGGGGTTTTCAGCTCTACGTGCTGATGCTTTATCCACTAAGCCACACCGGATACAACCCCGACGCCGGTTAGAATCGTCTCAGATTAAGCTCCAACTCTTGGGTTCCCTCTAGTGGCCGCCCTCTGCACTACGTCATAGATGTCTATGAACGTAGGACTGAAGTCCGCACATGTGCTGAGGTGCACTCGTTATGAGTGACTAGTTGGCCGGGATCCGACGGAATAAGCGTCATCTTAAATCACGAAGTGATTTACGCATATCATATATATTATTTCGGATCCCGGCCAACTAGTCACTCATATCGAGTGCACCTCAGCACATGTGTGGACTTCGGTCCTGCGTTCATAGACATCTATGACGTAGTGCAGAGGGCGGCCACTAGAGGGAACCCAAGAGTTGGAGCTTAATCTGAGGCGATTCTAACCGGCGTCGGAGTTGTATCCGGTGTGGCTTAGTGGATAAAGCATCAGCACGTAGAGCTGAAAACCCGGGTTCAAATCCCGGCGCCGGAGAGAATTTTTCTCCGTTCCATTACTCTTTCATCGTATGATGACGCAGAATATCTGCATGGAAATATCATATGTACTTCGGTACATTAAAATAATATATGTTCATATCACCTTGTAACATTTATCCTTACAATTTTAAACTGTAGTAGATTGTCAGTACTGCTTGTTATGTACACGGCAAAAGCCACCTCAGAGAAAAATACATTGGCACGTGAATTGTTGTATTCTGGAGTCATCTTTAGGTGCAGAAGTAACCCCATGGAGAAACGTAAGCAACGAAAGGAGAAGAAAACAGGATATAATAAAGAAAAAAAAAAAAAGATTAAAAGAGATGCACACTTCAGCCACAACAGAGTATTTTTTCTTAAAACAACCAATGTCCACATTTACCTACATTTACATATGTACAGGGACATCATTTTATTTTTACTAACATTTGTAATATTAACTTGGTTATACCTCTGGATCAACGCCGTTTGCTACCCCCTTCCACGACTGGAGTTCGATGATACTGGCGTAATATGCAAACAAATCACTTTACTAAGTATAGGAGGAAAGAAAAGTAGTTCATCCATTTACGTAAACTAGAAAATATCGCAATTTTGAGTTTGATAATTTTCATTAGGTTTTTGTTTAATCAAGATACAGTACAGTATTAACAATGAGTGTTTTTACTCACGAACTGAGCTGTCCATGCGGACGTATTCATTATGCAGTGTATATTATACTGTCTACAGCACATTAGCGTACAATATAGAGAATGAAGTTAAATTTGATAAATTACCATGATATGGATATTTAAACACATTTTTTAAAATGGTGGCCGTTCATTTCGATACAGGCTTCAGTTCTTTTTTGCATATTATCGCACTATAGACTATTGTACCTAATCCCAATTGCCAGTTTCGTCCTTCGTACTAGTAACTCATGTTGAAATAATTCTGTACCTACTCTATAAAAGAGTACCTTACGTACTTTAAATTCAGTCTTCACTTCTGCCCGATCCGAAAAGATAAAATTACTCAGACATACTATCTAATGTCCGTCCAAGTGGTTATGTCGTAGGGTCGTAGAAAGGGAGTAAATCACGTGACAGTTAATTACTTAACGCAGCACTTTTATTTAAGTTATTTTAAACAGTTTTATAATATTACGTAGACGTCCAATTCCTAACAGAAATTAATGTTCTCAGAAAAGAATAAGACAGCCCAGCTACTAGCTGGCGAATAAAAGCAGGTGGGGGAAACCGGGATACGACGTAGGCAAATGGACGACAGTACCTGTGCGAAAATGATTCAATATTAAAAGCTCTTTCGTCACTGGAAAACGCGAACATATTTTTGGAACGTACTGTTTACTATGACCGTAAGGCTACTATGACTGTATATGCGGTTTGGATCTGTGTGGAGGACGGTTGAACTTCATTAGTAGAAGGGGTGGGAGTGAAGTACATTAAAAAAACTCAGGTACAATAAAAATTGAAGTAAAAATAAAATGATGTCCCTGTATTTCTATGAGGCAATTCAAGTTATAAATGTACTTCAGTTTTCCCAAGTTTCTATAACACCTTAAGTAACGGCATGATGAATTTGATACTTGATGTGTCAACAACACCCATGCCAAGTAGTTTTTTTTTTGTTTCTCCTGAAAATTTATGTTTTTGGACTATGATTGCTTTTCAAAAATCCCTTCAATTGTTTGTATACAACTTAAGTCTGACTAGTGTAATATATAGCTAGTCAGCGATATATGCAATGGAGAGGGAAAGGAACTGGCCACCTTCCTCTATTATCTCTTGCCTTAGTTGCCTCATATGTGATGCATTATTAGTATCACTTGTGAAGTTCCAACCTGCCTTCGGACAGTTTTCTAAACAACAGTCACAATGTTCTAATCGTAATTAGAGGAGAAAAATTCGTTCCGGTGCCGGGGATCGAACCCGGATCCTGGGTTCTACGCTCTAACCATTGAGCTACGCCGAAGTTCAATCCACAGCATCGGATCGAATTCTCCTCGTCTAATGTTTTTTTTCCCCTTTGTGGCCTTACTCCAAATTCGACACGTATGTTGACATACAATTGAGTCAACTGTCATTATACAAGGAGCGCACTCAATTGAATGACTTCGTGGCCAGGATTCCACAGTATATATATATATATATATATATATATATATATATATATATATGCAATGTTGGGCGAGGAATCTACGTAAATACTAATTTTTGGTCCTACAGAGGGGAGCGAATTTTTCTCCTCTAATTACAATTGAAGAGTTCACTACAAGAATGATGGATGTCACTTTCTTGTCGAAAATGAACCAAGACTGTCAATGCATAGCTTAAGACATATAGAATGTGCATACAGAGTTATATGGCATTAACACTGATAGTCATTGTCCAGTAATGATCGGAAAATCACAGTTAAGCTTTGAGCGCTAAGCATTTCAAACTTTCAATTGCTTCTCCTGAAAAATATATTCCAAATGACATCCATCATTCTTGCAGTGGACTCTTCAAATGTTACCATAACAGATAAATTCTGTAGGAACAAAACTTAGCCTTTACGTATACAATGTTCTAAAACGTAGGAATGCGTCTGTAATGCCTCTCTCCATTTAAAATATTACCCATCAATAACTTCCCCACCGTTACATTTCGGAATAAGGTATATCAGGTTAAATCGATATAGATTCACCCAAACTACATTATCCTGAAGTATTTTGCATTCCTCGTGAGACACCCTGTATAGGAAATACGTATGGACACTGTGAGGCTAAGTGCATGAATTCTTTCCTGGTGCCAAGCCAGGCAACTAAAAAAGAATTTTTACGTCGCTAAGAGACATCACAGAAGCTACATTCTACAGGTTTTATTGCTGAAAAATTAAACTTGTTCAAACCTTTACTGGACATTTCACAATACTCCGTTGCTTCTGCGGCACCGAACTGTGTGATGTCTGGCCTTCCCATCACGCACAGCGTTGACAGTCACTGATAAAACTCGTCTACTTCTCTTTGTTTAATTTCTTAAGGGAAATGGGTCAGTGGGTCTTCTACTGCTTACTAATTCATTGGGCCTAGAATTGATTTCTGACATGGAATACTTACATTTCCTTCCTTTTGTTGTACGTTGTTACGGGAGGTTCAAACATTTTGGAACAGTTTTACTTGATACTAATTAAAGGCTAGAGCATGCCATTAGGAAAGTCCAGGATAGCAGAGAGGGTTTGGATTTGAACGGGTTACATCAGCTGCTTGTCTATGCGGAAGACGTGAATATGTTAGGAGAAAATCCACAAACGATTAGGGAAAATACGGGAATTTTACTGGAAGCAAGTAAAGAGATAAGTTTGGAAGTAAATCCCGAAAAGACAATGTATAGGATCATGTCTCGTGACGAGAATATTGTACGAAAAGGAAATATAAAAATGGAAATTTATGTTTTGAAGAGGTGGAGAAGTTCAAATATCTGGGAGCAACGGTAACAAATATAAATGACACTCGGGAGGAAATTAAACGCAGAATAAATATGGGAAGTGCCTGTTATTATTCGGTTGAGAAGCTTTTATCATCCAGTCTGCTGTCAAAAAATCTGAAAGTTAGAATTTATAAAACAGTTATATTACCGGTTGTTCTTTATGGTTGTGAAACTTGGACTCTCACTTTGAGAGAGGAACATAGGTTAAGGATGTTTGAGAATAAGGTGCTTAGGAAAATATTTGGGGCTAAGAGGGATGAAGTTACAGGAGAATGGAGAAAGTTACACAACGCAGAACTGCACGCATTGTATTCTTCACCTGACATAATTAGGAACATTAAATCCAGACGTTTGAGATGGGCAGGGCATGTAGCACGTATAGGCGAATCCAGAAATGCATATAGAGTGTTAGTTGGGAGGTCGGAGGGAAAAGACCATTAGGAAGGCCGAGACGTAGATGGGAGGATAATATTAAAATGGATTTGAGGGCGGTGAAATATGATGATAGAGAATGGATTAATCTTGCTCAGGATAGGGACCAATGGCGGGCTTATGTGAGGGCGGCAATGAACATCCGGGTTCCTTAAAAGCCAGTAAGTAAGTAAGTACTAATTGAAGGTCTCCCTGCAAAAACGATATATCTCCACTTTTACAAAGTTATGGAAAACTACAAAAAACATTATAAAAAATTTAAATTTTAGCTGAACTTCTTTGGTTTTTCAGAGTACGTCCTGGTACCTAGGAATTTCGTTTTATCACTCAGTCATTTATTATAATCAGCAATTTAGGGAGGGTAAATTAGGAACAAATAATTTAGCTACCTCCATTTTTGCAATAAGATTCGATATAATTAGTCATGTTTTGCATTGAATACACATTACTGTATCAGTATCATAAACTTTAACACAAGATATAGCAGATATATATATAGCGATCCAAAAATCGCGCACATCTTAATAATACGTTCATATACAGGGTGTTTCCGAGGTGGTGTTACAGTCTTTCAGGGATGATGGGGAAGGGCACATGTATCAATTTGAGATAAGGAACCCTGGTCCGAAAATGACTAAGTCGAAAGTTATAAGCAAAAATAGTTGTGTGGAAATGGAATTGTAATTTGGCAACACGTGTCCTCCTTCCCTTAACTTTTGGAACAGTCGTGGAAAAATGGTATGTGCCGGATGTCTCCTACGTGGGTACTTGTCCCGATGCAATCTGTGAGCTTTGTCTACTGTTCCCATTGGCTCATCCGTATTCGAAAATCAGGTCTGCTTATTCCGCTCTCGTGTACTCCTCCATTTCACTAGGACTGATCGACTGGACACTGCAACTTGTACACATACACTGCTGTCTACAGACGTGCATATCAGGACCGACCATGTCCGTTACACATTACGCTATCTGCATTGCTTTAGTGTAGTTTCCTGTCCCCACCCCTCAGACAGCGCACTGAATGGAATACTGTAAGTAGACAACGTAAACAACGTCAGATGAATACAGTATGTGTAAGATGTACAGATAAATACACATAAATAAGGTGTACAGAGGAATAAAATTATTTCCTTTCCACACAACTATTTTTGCTTATAACTTCCGACTCTGTCATTTCCGGACCAGGGTTCATTATCTCAGATTGATACATGTGCCCTTCGCCATCATCCCTGAAAATTTGTAACATTAACCCGGAAACACTTTGCATACTAGACTGTGGTATTACCGAGTTTTTTCTACTTCCGGTTTAACCGGAAATAACTCCAACTCTCATATTCTATATGCAACATCCAATATATTTTCTTATTTTTGAATAATGCTCATTGAGAGCTTTTCAAAAAGTACCCACACTTGATACTTCTGTACAAATTCAATGTTGCTAAATCAAGAAAACAGAAAAGTGTAGGTATAACAAATAATACGAGTAAAACGCTTCTTTTGTTTACTGTGATTTGACTGTCCTTTGTTTATATCCATGGAATACGGGTAAAACGTTTCTTTTGTTTACCTGATTTGACTGTCCTATGTTTATTTCCATAGAGTACGGGTAAAACGCTTCTTTTGTTTACGTGATTTGACTGTCCTTTGTTTATATCCATAGAATACGGGTAAAACGCTTCTTTTGTTTACGTGATTTGACTGTCCTTTGTTTATATCCATGCAATACGGGTAAAACGCTTCTTTTGTTTACTGATTTGACTGTCCTTTGTTTATATCCATAGAATACGGGTAAAACGCTTCTTTTGTTTACGTGATTTGACTGTCCTTTGTTTATATCCATAGAATACGGGTAAAACGCTTCTTTTGTTTACGTGATTTGACTGTCCTTTGTTTATATCCATGGAATACGGGTAAAACGCTTCATTTGTTTACTGTGATTTGACTGTCCTTTGTTTATATCCATAGAATACGGGTAAAACGCTTCTTTTGTTTACGTGATTTGACTGTCCTTTGTTTATATCCATATAATACGGGTAAAACGCTTCTTTTGTTTACGTGATTTGACTGTCCTTTGTTTATATCCATAGAATACGGGTAAAACGCTTCTTTTGTTTACGTGATTTGACTGTCCTTTGTTTATATCCATAGAATACGAGTAAAACGCTTCTTTTGTTTACGTGATTTGACTGTCCTTTGTTTATATCCATGGAATACGGGTAAAACGCTTCTTTTGTTTACGTGATTTGACTGTCCTTTGTTTATATCCATGGAATACGGGTAAAACGCTTCTTTTGTTTACGTGATTTGACTGTCCTTTGTTTATATCCATAGAATACGGGTAAAACGCTTCTTTTGTTTACGTGATTTGACTGTCCTTTGTTTATATCCATGGAATACGGGTAAAACGCTTCTTTTGTTTACGCGATTTGACTGTCCTTTGTTTATATCCATAGAATACGGGTAAAACGCTTCTTTTGTTTACATGATTTGACTGTCCTTTGTTTATATCCATAGAATACGAGTAAAACGCTTCTTTTGTTTACTGTGATTTGACTGTCCTTTGTTTATATCCATAGAATACGGGTAAAACGCTTCTTTTGTTTACTGTGATTTGACTGTCCTTTGTTTATATCCATAGAATACGGGTAAAACGCTTCTTTTGTTTACGTGATTTGACTGTCCTTTGTTTATATCCATAGAATACGGGTAAAACGCTTCTTTTGTTTACGTGATTTGACTGTCCTTTGTTTATATCCATAGAATACGGGTAAAACGCTTCTTTTGTTTACGTGATTTGACTGTCCTTTGTTTATATCCATAGAATACGGGTAAAACGCTTCTTTTGTTTACGTGATTTGACTGTCCTTTGTTTATATCCATGGAATACGGGTAAAACGCTTCATTTGTTTACTGTGATTTGACTGTCCTTTGTTTATATCCATAGAATACGGGTAAAACGCTTCTTTTGTTTACGTGATTTGACTGTCCTTTGTTTATATCCATATAATACGGGTAAAACGCTTCTTTTGTTTACGTGATTTGACTGTCCTTTGTTTATATCCATAGAATACGGGTAAAACGCTTCTTTTGTTTACGTGATTTGACTGTCCTTTGTTTATATCCATAGAATACGAGTAAAACGCTTCTTTTGTTTACGTGATTTGACTGTCCTTTGTTTATATCCATGGAATACGGGTAAAACGCTTCTTTTGTTTACGTGATTTGACTGTCCTTTGTTTATATCCATGGAATACGGGTAAAACGCTTCTTTTGTTTACTGTGATTTGACTGTCCTTTGTTTATATCCATAGAATACGAGTAAAACGCTTCTTTTGTTTACGTGATTTGACTGTCTTTTGTTTATATCCATGGAATACGGGTAAAACGCTTCTTTTGTTTACTGTGATTTGATTGTCCATTATTTATATCCATGGAAACATAACAGACATCTTATCTAGGGAATTGAATCTGACATTCTAGTGTGTTAAATAATTCTGTCTGATGTTGAGCGAAAGGGAAAGAATTCAAATTCTAATGACTATTGGCTATGGAGACATACAACGATCTCATCGAGAGGCGGCGAATTTATTTAATGGTATGCATCCGGATCGCAATCCAATTCCACATACAACAGCGACAAGGATCGTAAGGAAATTAACTGACACTGGAAGTGTAAAGAACTTACCAAGATTACGTCGCGTCGGCCGAAAAGTACAGCTGATGGCAATACTTCATCGGACGTTCTCCTCCGTGTACAAGAAATTTAAAAAATATCTGCTACAAATTTGGCGTTAGAATCTAATATAATTAAGCCAAAGTTCCGTGATGAAAATCCTTAAAAGTGTCAAGCAACAACCTTATAAAATCAACTTTTTGCAGAAACTTTCAGAGACACAATTGCCGATACTGTTCAGACGTAAATCCACAATGAATGGAGGAGAGCCACACGCAGTATCCAAAGAAACTTAATCTTTGGGCTAGTATTATTGATGACCATATTATTGGTCGTTTCTTTTTTTAGAGAAACGATAAATTCTTAATAGATATTTGGATTTGCTCCAAAATGAAGTAGTAATCTGAATCAAGTTGCAATCCAGAAATCTGATCCGAACAAATATAACATTGTAAAATTCTTTTGCAGAACGAAAATAGTAATATACGTTACAAGAGCGGTATGTTGACGTTTTCATGGTCGAGGAAAAGATTGAAAAAGCGAAACGTAGTTGAGCTTTTTTAATTTCCGAGAACATGAAAACAAACATACCGCTCGTGTATCGTACATTATTTTGTGCGAAGATCGTTTATTACATACCTGAAAGACGAATTTCTAATTAGTTGCAATGAAATCTCCATGTTGGTTTCTGTTTAATGACGCCAACTTCGGAACACCAAAATATCTTTCTTCAACATTGTTGCTATAAAATGTTTTCTGTTTTTACTGTACTCCAGCAGGCCGTGATATACGTCTCTCTTTTTTTTCCCCCCAGTCTATAAATGCGAACTTAAAACAAACGGTAAGGTTATGTAATGATTTATTTTTCATTTTAATATTTTAACAATATTATTTATATAACATATTGCAGTAATAACATCGGCATCTGGAATCTTGTTCATTTTTTCACGGCTTCCTTAATGTTACTTGTTTCAGGAATGCAATAAGTTTCTTGGAGTAGTAGACTTTACTTAATTTTTGCAAATATTTAAAAACAATAATTAACATTGCAATTTAGGTGAAATTGCAGTGGTAAGTTTCCAATTTATAATTATTACTATGTTAAACGTCTCTAAAAATAATATGTTAAAAGCCTAAAGCAGTAAAATGAATGTCGCGCTTAAGCGGTAAGAAGAGGGAAATTGTTATGTGTGTTACGTTGGTAATACTGAATGTGGTATTTCACACTTACCGCATATTGGTTCCGTGCGGAAAACAAGCAAATACGCACGATCTCGCACAAATGTCATTTGTTCGGATCAAGTTTCTCTACATTTAAAGGACAAAACTAAAATTATTTCAATAATTTATTATCATAATACACTGCTATCTTAAAAATGACTGAGCATATTGGGATTTTTTAGTAGGTTATTTTACGACGCTTTATCAACATCTTAGGTTATTTAGCGTCTGAATGAGATGAATGCGGTAATGCCGGTGAAATGAGTCCGGGGTCCAGGACCGAAAGTTACCAAGCATTTGCTCATATTGGGCTGAGGGAAAACCCCGGAAAAAACCTCAACCAGGTAACTTGCCCCAATCGGGAATCGAACCCGGGCCACCTAGTTTCGCGGCCAGACACGCTAGCCGTTACTCCACGGGTGTGGACTATTGAGAATTAAATCAGTGACTTTATCAAAACATGATTATGTTTCATTTATAACAATTTTCATCTCGAAAAGGAAGCAAAAACGAGCAAAATTTGTATTAAACTTTTTGTTTGAAATATCTCAAAGAATAACCCCCTGAAATTAATGACACTACTTACGGTTCACTCTGTATATAGCTCCTGGAGGTGTCTCCTTTTTGAAACGAAACCAGTGGTAGCTCAGCTCCAATTTCACTGTAACTTACTACCAAATTCTCGGAATGTCACCGTTTTTGCACTAAAAGGTGGAGCATATTTTTTAATGTATGAAACAAGCGAAACATTAATTTCACCAAAAAATGGAGCCGCCTCCTCTTTGCAGGGAACTCTTCAATTTTATTGATCTGAAATAGAGATAAGACAATAGTTTTGATACTCTTTTCAAGAGTATTATAGGCCTACACTTTTAGAGGTCTAAATACTCTATACCAAAGGTCTGTATCGGACGTTTTCGCTCGAGCGCCAAGTAGTTCATAGCATAATCCGATAGGCAGCGAACATGCATGATGGGTAAAATTGTCACGAGCGATAAATCCTCGAACGGTATAAGCCGAGCGTTAGACATTCGTTCTTGTTACAGTGATGAACTGTGTAGTAACATCATAGATGTTTATCATTTCAAAACTTTTCAGTGTTTAACTAACGTCTCCATGGTACAACTACAAAACTTGCTTTAAAATGTAATATAAATGTTGTAGGTATTTTTTTTTCCCCCACACAGGAGTGATTTTGTTTTTGCCACATCTGATAGATGTTATTGGATGTAAATGTAATTATTATAAACGGAGAACACAATCACGATAATGCAAGAACTGTATCAAGTTTTCTAGTAATAATAATAATAATAATAATAATAATAATAATAATAATAATAATAATCTCTAATAATTAGTGTATCAATCTTTGCGTCTGTAACAGTTGTGCAGCATGATTATTCGTTTTATTATATTTTCTGTGACGTTATCTCTGTACTAATATTGTTATTAATCTACTGCTATATCAATAATATTTTGTAAAACGTTTCTACATTGTCGCAGTATATAGGCGGAACACTATGTATGGACCTATCATATTATATATGTGGTAAATAAAATATTGAATAATTGTTAATTAGCAATAATAACTGTATATCGAAGTTTTTCATACTATTTTATTTATAACTTCTTGTTCCTGTTTTGGTACGTTCCATTAAACGTTTGTCATAAACGCAGAAAATAAAGCCTTATTTTTACCGTGTGAGCAAAACATATGTGTATCTTATCTGTCGCCTTCCATACAAGATAAGACATGTCGGTGAGATGACCTTGTACTGTGCTTCTATATATTACGAGCGTATCACGACCGATCGTATCTCACTCGAGGGTGCGACACTCGACCGAGTTCAAGCGAGCGATTTAACTCCAATGCAGCACTCTACGCTATACTCTTTTTCTACATGAAAATATCTCCAATTATACACCGCCATATTAAATTTGAATGGCAAGAGTATGAAAACAGAAATTAAAAGAAATATGGAACTTTTATTTCAAATTCCAAACATCCTTACAATCTCAGCCATGTTTACAATATCGATAATGACATAAACGTTTCATACAGTTACACGAATCGCATGTCATTTTTTTTTTCTTTCAGAAGATTTTGTTTAGTTTTCTACAAACATAATTACATCAATTTTACCCACATAGATTACAATAGTCGTTATCAGCAATCAGAAGTCTTCTCCACAATTTGGAATCCCTTTGTAAATGATTACCTGAAAATTCTTTTGTAGTATTAAGTTGTATTTCCTCAGTACGTTTCTGACAACTTCAGCAGTAATATTGATATGTTACGTTACATTTTCGTGACCAATTCTTTGGCATTTAATTTAGTCCACACCTGTGCAGTAACGGTTAGCGCGTCTTGCCGCGAAACCAGGTGGCCCGGGTTCGATTCCCGGTCGGGGCAAGTTACCTGGTTGAGGTTTCTTCTGGGGTTTTCCCTCAATCCAATATGAGCAAATGCTGGGTAACTTTCGGTGCTGGACCCCGGACTCATTTCACCGGCATTATCACCTTCATTTCATTCAGACGCTAAATAACCCAAGATGTTGATAAAGCGTCGCAAAATAACCTACTAAAGAAGGCATTTAATTTAGGATCTATAGAAATTGTTCTTACAATACATTTTCATCTCTAACTATATAATTCTGAATTCTACCTTAACTTCACTAATGAGGGTTTTTTGTACGTTCAGTAATATGGTGAACAGTTGCGTGACTACAGTCGATTTGGGCTCGTTTCCCGACAGATTTTCCTATCGCGAAATGACTGATCACTAACTTTCGTTCTCCCACTGTTGTATGTGTAATCCATTGCAATTCCTGAGACAGAAGCATTGACTTCAACTAAATCTGACTAGAGCTGACAGGTCTGTTGTTTGCTCAAGAAAAGGCGCTCACAGAAGTACGTTCGTGAACATTGTATCACTTTGTCCGTGAGATATTTCTATGGAAAGTGCGAACCAACATGGACACTTAGCTATGTTATTTCACGGTTACTCACTTACGTACAGGGACATCATTTTATTTTTACTTCAATTTTTATTGTACCTGAGTTTTTTAATGTACTTCACTCCCACCCCTTCTACTAATGAAGTTCAACCGTCTTCCACATAGATCCAAGATCGCACATACAGTCCTAGTAGCCTTACCGTCACAGTACGTTCCAAAAATATGTTCGCGTTTTCCAATGACGAAAGAGCTTTCAATATTGCATCATTTTTGCACAGGTACTGTCGTCCATTTGTCTACGTCGCATTCCGGTTTTCCATCTCTGTAAAGGCTAGTGGCTGGGCTGTCTTAGCTCTTTTCTGAGAACATTAATTTCTGTTAGGAATTGGACATCTGCGTAATATTATACCCATACAACTGTTTAAAATAACTTGAATAAAAGGGCCTCGTTAAGTAATTAACTGTCACGTGATTTCCATCCTTTCTACGACCCTACGACATAACCACTTGGACGGACAATAGATAGCATGTCTGAGTAATTTTATCTTTTGGGATCGAGCAGAAGTGAAGATTGAATTTACAGTACGTAAGGTACTCTTTTACAGAGTAGGTACAGAATTATTTCAACATGAGTTACTAGTACGAAGGACGAAACTGGTAATTGGAATAACATACATTAGAACTGAAGCCTGTATCGAAATGAACTGCCACCATTTTGAAAAACGTGTTTAAATATCCATATTATGATTATTTTTCAATTTAATTCATTCTCTATAGTGTACGCTAATGTGCTATAGACAGTATAATATACACTGCATAATGAATACGTCCACATGGACAGCTCAGTTCGTGAGTAAAAACACTCATTGTTAATACTGTACTGTATTCTGATTAAACAAAAACCTAATGAAAATTATCAAACTCAAAAGCGTGATATTTCATAGTTTACGTAAATGGATGAATTACTTTTGTTCCCTCTTATACCTAGTAAAGTGATTTGTTTGTATATTACGCCATTGAACTCTAGTCGTGGAAGAGGATAGCAACCGTGGATTCAAAGGTATAGCCAGGCTAATATCAGAAATGTTAGTAAAAATAAAATGATGTCCCTGTATAATGTATGCATATGGTATAAAATATTTAAATCCTTCATTAACTGCTTTAGTTTATAAACCTAATGAATTATATAAATAAAAAACATTGTCATAATTTATCATCCAGTCTGCTCTCGAAAAATCTGAAAGTTAGAATTTATAAAACAGTTATATTACCGGTTGTTCTTTATGGTTGTGAAACTTGGACTCTCACTTTGAGAGAGGATAAGGGTGTTTGAGAATAAGGTGCTTAGGAAACTATTTGGGGCTAAGAGGGATGAAGTTACAGGAGAATGGAGAAAGTTACACAACACAGAACTGCACGCATTGTATTCTTCACCTGACGTAATTAGGAACATTAAATCCAGACGTTTGAGATGGGCAGAGCATGTAGCACGTATGGGCGAATCCAGAAATGCATATAGAGTGTTAGTTGGGAGGCCGGAGGGAAAAATACCTTTAGGGAGGCCGAGACGTAGATGGGAAAGATAATATTAAAATGGATTTAAGGGAGGTGGGATATGATGGTAGAGAATGGATTAATCTTGCTCAGGATAGGGACCAATGGCGAGCTTATGTGAGGGCGGCAATGAACCTGCGGGTTCCTTAAAAGCCAGTAAGTAAGGTCATAATTACATATATCAATATTATGAACATAAAACATGAACATGTGCAAATATAGTATGACCTTGCAAAATACATGACAAATATTATAACATGTTTGGTTAAAAACCATGTCATATGGGTGACTGGACAAACATAGAATTGGGAGCAAAAGCAATTATTTGGATGTGCAATTATTTTCAAATGTAGGTTTCAATAATTTGAATGTAAGTGATGAATATTCTTACAAAGTCAATGTATTGTAACTTTTATTACAAAACAATAATTAAATTTAATTGTTTCAACAATAGTCACTTCCAGTAATTTAAACTCTTCCGTCAACAATGGGATTTCCACTCCACACAGTAACACAGTATTCGTTGGTGCACTCCACAGACGACAATGACAATTTACTTGGATTATTGAGAACAACAATGTACTGTTAATCTTAACTAATGTTCACAAAGCACTATTTACAAATCATAACTGTCAGTTCTCGGTTCACAGTTCGTTTGCCTTGGCTAGTTCTTCTAGCTCAGTCACTCGAGTTCACAGTATCTCGAACCCCAGACCTTCAGAGACAGTCCACTGAACTTCGAACTCAGGTCCCCCAACTGCGGTCCACTGCACTCTGACTCAGGACTTCGGAAGCTCACACAGCTGCGGACACACTCAAGTCGAACTCCGGTCTCGAAGCTGGCTTCACTGCTACACAAGACTGGCTGGCTTGCTGTCCAACGATTACAACAACAACTGCTGCTGCTCACTTCCCTCTCTTCTTTTATAACCAAACCATAGTTTCCAGAGAGTACGATGCTAGAAATTTCCACGGATGTCCAGAAGATGGCACTCTCGAATTCTCTGGATTTCTCACCTCAGTCACGGCGCATTATTTCCACTGTGTGCCGCGGTAGCCGTCTCTCCTCACTTCTCTACGCCACAGCACATACCCCAGGAAGCAGATGCGCGCGCAACTTCCGCACCGAACCACGGCCGACTTTGCCCTCCTTCTGCCGGTCGTGAGATCGTATCCCAGCTGTCACAGTATTAAAATTACCAGATGACATACGCTAAAATATAAGTCTTCAAAAATTACAGTTTAAGTGAAATGAAAAAGATTGAAATTTTTTTTTTAGAAAAGGATAGAAATATTATCTAATAAATAAATATAACTTATAGAAAGTGATGAGGTGGAGAGATATACAGTAGTGCTTCATAGACGATTGCGTGATATAGACTGAATACATCGGCATATGAAAAGACAACGTCTTGATGTAAGTGGAGGGGGACATATGTTGTAGCAAGGAGAATTTCTATTGGCCAACTTAAATGAATTGTTTAAGTTAGGTAGTTGTTCATTAAGTAAAGGAATATTAATTTTTCCATTGTTTATCGTCTTTAAAATGTATAATCTTTGTCATGTATTTTGCAAGGCCATGGTATATTTGCACATTGTTCATGTTTTTATGTTCGTAACATTGATATATGTTGCTCTTTTAGACCTGATGATGCCACACCTAATGTTTTTTATTTGTATAATTCATTAGACTAATAAACCAAGACAGTTATTGAAGGATTTTATCGATTATTTTATATTATATATTTAACTTGTCGGACCAATAATGTCTCTTAAATTATGCATATGGTGTTAAGAAGATGATAAAGAACATACATTTGGATAAACATTTGCGATGTTTAGTTAAATTTGTGCTACGATGCTTACTACACCATTTTCACTACAAGCCAATGTATTTCGAATTATGTAAAGCACGTACAGTAAACCGGGAAGCCTTGAAGTAGAATTCCGTGCACTGTAATATGAAGAGTAATACGGATTTATTAAATTAAAAATACAGGGTGATTCAAAAGAGATGGTGAGTAATCTAAACATTGTAAGTAGAAACTAATACAAGTAAAAAAACTTCCAATAAACAGTAGTCCGCAAATAAATGGTTTCGAGATAATACACATTTTCTGTCTAACGTGAGATCAGAGATGAAATTTTGAAAAATAAAATGGCTTTTTATCAGGAAAGTTTATTTTGAAATTTTTATGTAATGTATATGATTTATTGAAAAATTATAATTTTAAGTGCTTTTCATTACGTGATTGATTTTAAATGTTAAACTATTTTCTTGTCATCGATCACTGTTGCCTTCGGAAATTGTGCCCCCATAGTCGATGGTATATCGTAACAGAAAGTATGTATTCTCTGGAAAACAGTACATCTGGGAACCAATGTTTACTGGAAGTTTTTTTTTTTTTTTTTTTTTTTTGCTTAAATTAGTTTGTATTTTTCACCTTCAAATTATTCATCATCTCGTTTGAATCATCCTGTATAGTTATTGTAATTCTTTACGATGTGGAAGATGTTCAGTGACAGGAACTTCATACAGTTAGTCCTTAAAACTAAAGGAACAGAATTTTCCTTTGCGATTTTGCGCTTTTTCTTTTTGTTTATTGGGAAATCGATTTTGTTTCTAGAAAAAATTGCAACATCGCACTGATTACAGTGCACTTGCCAACGCATGGAAACACCCCTTCTCCGTAGCAGTGATAGCTGTTATGTAGTCAATGTCAACATCATCCTTTTTCACGCGGTGACGTCCCATACATCCCGCGGTAACCAGACGTTTAGTTAACCCTTAAATTGACAAATTATCCTATAGGATACAACAGGTTAATTGCTATGTGCTATAATTTTAATAGAACAATGGAAAAAAATGGTAGAAAAATTAAAATTTCACAATACTATAATATTGTACAACATATAAAATATGGACATTGCGATGGTTGTTTTCTTTACAGTCCGACAAGGTTTAATAAACTAGTGTGAGAAATGAAGTTTTGGCAATTTAAGATTAAATTACGTGTGACATAATATTGGTGTCAAAGACGCGTTACTTAAAATGATTTATTATTAATTACATATTCAATTAGTCTTAAACCATAAACATGACAGAAATATAGGAACAACTGGATAATACGCACGGCAGAGCAATGTCTATAGTCGACGTTACTCGCTGGCCACTAGTCACCGGGCCGTACCGAGCCGTGCCAAACAAAACAGAATCGAAATGGTGGTAGTAAAATTCGCGACTATATTCTTAAATAATTCACTGCATTAGTCAAGTGCAAGACTTCTGGCTTCTGTTGCATTCAAACAATTATAAAATGCGATAATTTGGTCCAGGGAGCATCCGTTTTTGATGCAAAGATAATTTGTTTGGCTTGTTTCTTAAATAAAATTACGAAATGGCGTTCCTGTGCTTAACATTTAATAAAAAAAAAAAAGAAATATAGCAAAACTGTTTTGTCTCGAGACTCTCATCTAAGTCACGTAATAGGTCACGTAATCTACTTCAATATATTTGCGCAAATATACCTTGTAGCTAACAGTGGTGCTATCTCTCAGTAATGTTCAGAACGAAGGAGGTAGAGAGAGAAAAGAAACAATTTTCTCCCTCCAACGATCCCACACACCAACGTCGTGTTCTTATGTTGGCGAGATTGTGTATTTACTTAAATTTGGTGCTAAACGTAACGGCACGGTTCAAAGATACCGTGGGAATTCTCCAGTTTAGCGGAAATGTAATTGCAAAATTGTTAGTTGGGACCGAGAAGTGTAATGTAAAGACATCTATAAAATGTGTGTACATAAATACGTTGAGTTATCCAAAGAGATGAACTCACGTGACATTCGAATAAGACTATTTTGCGGAAAATAATAAAAAGGAAATTATAGAATAAATTATATTACTAGTCTATTAAATAAGATATTTAAGTTGCTAACTTAATGTATTTCATTGGCCTGAATTGACTTGTCCTCCAGCAATATGAAATTCATGACTTAACAGTTGACAATAGCTGTGGAAAGATCAGTAAAACAGCGAAATGAAACAAATATTTGAAGTTATAACATTTTCTTTTGAACTAGATACTTTCATTTAGTGAATTATCAACAAGGTGGGAACTCTAGTGATTTTTGAATCAAACTATTTCGAAAATAAGTAATTTATAACGTACAGAAAAAGATTATAATGTAAATTGAGATAAATTAATACTTACATTTGCTAGCACGGCCATCACGCAATAGCATGGCCCACTGTATTGGAACAATGAAAATGTTTAACATCTGGGTATCAGGTGCGACAAGACAAACAAATGCGCATCAGGTGCAGAAAGAGAAACAAATGCGCATTATGTCAACTTCGACAAGATTCCAGTTGATAGTTGGCTTTGATTGGTACATAAGCGAAATAGCCATGTCAGCCTGCACCTAAAGCAAAGGAACAAAATGTTACAGAGCTTTTTCATTCATATTATTATCAGGATTCGTCCCGGAAAGGACCGTCATTGAACAAGGCTTCTAAACTTCTCATAGGTTGCATTAGTATCGAGCTTGTTGGCGAGGGATTGACGGGGAAAGGAGAGCGATTCTGACGTCACAAGATAGCTGAGCGCGCCAAAGCTCAAATGCTTCAAAGCAGTATCTCGTGTTTTTTCTTGTTTGTGTTGTTTTGAATGCATTATGCCAGGTCAAAGGTGTGCTGTTGCGGTATGCAACAATTCTAACGATAAAAATAAAGACTTGTCTTTCTTTACCATTCTTAAAGATTTAGGAATTAGAAAAAAATGGATAATTGCGTGCAAAAGACAGGATAAATTCATTCTTGATACAAGCAGAGTATGCTCTGATCATTTTAAAGATGACGATTTTGTTCCTGATTTTCGAGCAGCATGAATGAAAATAAAGCCGAAACGACAGAGAATGTTAAACCCTACAGGTAAGCTTAAATAAATCACGTAAGTCTATATAAGTAGCCTATGTTAATACCTTACTTACTTACTTACAAATGGCTTTTAAGGAACCCGAAGGTTCATTGCCGCCCTCACATAAGCCCGCCAGCGGTCCCTATCCTGTGCAAGATTAATCCAGTCTCTATCATCATATCCCACCTCCCTCAAATCCATTTTAATATTATCCTCCCATCTACGTCTCGGCCTCCCTAAAGGTCTTTTTCCCTTCGGTCTCCCAACTAACACTCTATATGCATATCTGGATTCGCCCATACGTGCTACATGCCCTGCCCATCTCAAACGTCTGGATTTAATGTTCCTAATTATGTCAGGTGAAGAATACAATGCGTGCAGTTCTGTGTTGTGTAACTTTCTCCATTCTCCTGTAACTTCATCCCGCTTAGCCCCAAATATTTTCCTAAGCACCTTATTCTCAAACACCCTGAACCTATGTTCCTCTCTCAGAGTGAGAGTCCAAGTTTCACAACCATACAGAACAACCGGTAATATAACTGTTTTATAAATTCTAACTTTCAGATTTTTGGACAGCAGACTGGATGATAAGAGCTTCTCAACCGAATAATAACACGCATTTCCCATATTTATTCTGCGTTTGATTTCCTCCCGAGTGTCATTTATATTTGTTACTGTTGCTCCAAGATATTTGAATTTTTCCACCTCTTCGAAGGATAAATCTCCAATTTTTATATTTCCATTTCGTACAATATTCTGGTCACGAGACATAATCATATACTTTGTCTTTTCGGGATTTACTTCCAAACCGATCGCTCTACTTGCTTCAAGTAAAATTTCCGTGTTTTCCCTAATCGTTTGTGTATTTTCTCCTAACATATTCACGTCATCCGCATAGACAAGAAGCTGATGTAACCCGTTCAATTCCAAACCCTGCCTGTTATCCTGAACTTTCCTACCAGCTTTCTATAATTAGATTAGGTTCATCTATGTTAACCTACAAATTATTTTCTTTCTTTTGTAATCATGCTACTTATACTAAAGTTGGATACCAAAGGGATGTAGGGTTAACGACTGATACCAGTGATGTTTTTTCAACAGTAATCTCACTAGACGTTTTGATTTATCTAGAGAAAATCAAAACTCGAGTGGGATTTAATTGACTATTACACGATTAGAAGAAAGTATATAAAGATTAGAAATATTAAATAAAATATTAATTGACTTACGAAAATACAACTGTCTTCAAATGTATTATTGTACCATCTCAACATTACAAATATTACGCTAGATGCATGCTAGATGGCAGTAGTGTCTTTATACAGACACTGTAATGATTACTATTCAATAAATCTTAATATTAAACAATCTCTGATACGTGACTATCCATAATATCATATAGCTGAAGTTCTTTTCATTCTCTCAGAGCAGAAGCTATAACATAACCTAACTAATATACACAAGTGTTAGAAAAGTTTTAATTACACGGTAGCGACGATGACATAAACAATAAACATGAATAATTTTAAAAGGAATAATTATTGAATGTACAATTTTCAAATTTGAATGTGGTTGGTGGTTCAATTGATGTTATATTGGACGTGTGCGTAATAGAAGTGGAACTCGTTGATTTAGGCCTACATGGTGTATTCAACTTATTCAGGATTTCCGAATGGTGCTCTTCATTTATTTGTAAATCGGATTTCAGAAGATGCATAGGTATGATCAGTGATTTTTATTAATTCTTGTTCTTGAATGCCAATGCGAGTCATATTTGAAACTGCTGTGCATCGACTGGAGTGGTTTGTAATTTTATATATATTTTTGACGTCCAGACCAGCGCAGTTTCAAATGTTGGCAAAGAAAGAAACAAATGCTAGGGACGCGATAAAATTAAACAAATGCTAGGGACGCGATAAAATTGTGCGATAAGCAGCCATGATTGGTTGAAATACGTCCTTTCGTACCGTTTTATTGGTCTAAAGTAGTATGACGTAGTAAGAGTGTAATAGTCACTATAATTCTCATTATATTGATTTTATATTAACGATTTATGACATTTTGTCATTATGGCATAATCAGCGGGATAATCATAATACCCTCCAGTGACAATTCATTGTTGAGTTATAATGATTATTGTAAATGAACGTGTTGTTGACATTTCATTACCGGTACATGTCCTTTTTTCCAAACTTTACAATGAGATATTAAAATCAATCAATGTTAGATTTTTTATAAACATACATTTAAAACAAAAAGACCACCATCTTGGCCCTCTTTAAATTTTAGTACATTATTCTTTCTTTTGAAGGTTTAATCATGTCATCACCAGCATGGCTAAGTAGTTTTAATAATACTGAAAAATTCTACAATGAGTTTCATGGCAAGAACACGATTAAAAAGGGGCGGAATATTATGAAAAGAACCAAAAGAACATGTGGCAATGTTCGTACATAACGTTCCACGTGAAATTTTATTGTTGATTGTACAGTCAAAACTAGGTTCTTTATACGACTCTAGTATGTGAACACAAGACTAGAAACAAGCTGACGAAAACGGACGGCAGACACTGAGAGCAGACGAATTGTTAAGAAATAAAGAAAAATAATGCAGTGACAAGTGTAAGTACAGCTTTTATAAACACTTTCAACGTATTTATTTTATTCCATGATACGTACACACTTGGTTTATATTCCTTGTAATGTTTTTATTTGAGGCGATTATGTTTATAATGCACGCTTATCAATTTGAAAATAAAGGACCAATCAGCATGGACTCTTCGCGCGTCATCAGCCAAATAGTTATTTGATTGGTTAATGAAAAACGAGATAACCTATTGAGAGTATAGAAGCCTTGCATTTGGTCAACTTCGACAAGATTCCAGTTGATAGTTGGCTTTGATTGGTACATAAGCGAAATAGTCATGTAGGCCTGCACCTAAAGTAAATATAGGCGTAAAAGAACAAAATGTTACACAGCTTTTTCATTCATACTATTATCAGGATTCGTCCCTGCAAAGGACCGTCATTGAACACCTTTCATCTTGTATGGTAGTCTCTGATTCTCTCTGTCTGTCTATTTATTTATATATTCATTCATTTGTTTTATTGAACGCGTCCATATATCCAGCATGTATGCTAAATGCCTCAGGCCAGAGCAAGTCCTCACAGAGAACATAGTAATGATGGAACTGGAGATAGGAAGTGTCATGCTAATATCAATGGCGACATAGAGCTGAATTACCCGGCAGTCTAATGGCGTAACAGATATGTTGATGCAAAGCACGATGTAATTAGAGTTAGGCGCAAGAAACTGGCCGCCAGGAGTGATTACACCCGTCTAATGTGCAGTGCCATACACCAAGCCTTCGGATAATAGAAATTCTCGTCTTTAAACCTAGCATTATCAAGATATTTTTTGTGACATGGATTACAAAGCGTGGAATTAAATTTAAGTGTATTACTTCCAGTGTAAAAAAGTATTATTATTATTATTATTATTATTATTATTATTATTATTATTATTATTATTATTATTATTATTATTGTATGTATGTATTTATTTACACTGCAAGTGGGCAAGCACCCGGTGGCAGTGGTATATACAATATTAACAATACACAATAAAATGATAACCAATACACAATACAATTTTACAACACATATACAATTTTACACACAATACAATAATAATACACAATACAATTTAACACAATAATAATAAAACATAAAATAAAATACCTAATTTTACAATACAACCTACATAATTATCTATAGGTCCTACGTAAGTTTCAATAGTCTTTCACTTTACTCTCATCTCATTCCCTGTAGTGGCACTATGACGCATTTCACTGACACTTTAGCACACATTTCACTGACACTCTGTAACACATTTCACTGACACTATAGAACACATTTCATTGACGCTATAAATTATCACTGATCGGAACTGTTCACTGCACTGTAAAACCATAACTTCACTGACTCACCTCGCTTCACTGATACAACAGTTCAAATAAGTCAAATAATTACATCCTTATGCATACTTATAAACAGAACTACATTTAAACTAAACATTTCTAGTCTAAGGCCCTCTTACACGCTAGTTTTAAATAATTTACAATTCAAACCAAGGAAGTAAACTCGTCAGCCTAGATAAATACATGTCACCTTAAAAAAATTAAATGTTGAACACTTACTCTCTCCCTTTTTTTTAAGTTTTTGAATACGTTCAATTAAATTTCACCAACAGTATTCTCACTAGCGGTTTTGATTTATCTAGAGAAAATCAAAACTCTAGTGCAATTTAATTGATTAATAGAGGCTTGGAACAAAGTAATAATAATTAATAATAATAATTCTTTATTCATACTGGCAGAGTTAAGCCCATAGGGCCTTCTCTTACACTCTACCAGGTCACAAAGTATACAAGCAGTTAAAATTTAACAAAAAGTTAAAGAACAGAATACTAACGTATTACAAAAAAATAATAAAATTCTTTTTTAAAATTTCATTATGTATTTTTTTAACATTAATTTACATTTTCTTTTTTGTTCATTTGAATAATAATAATAATAATAATAATAATAATAATAATAATAATGGTTTATTTTAACTGGCAGAGTTAAGGTCATTCGGCCTTCTCTTCCACTCAACCAGTATGATAAAAATTACTACAGTGCTATGAATATAACAAAATTAATACAATACAATACAATACTACAAATACAAGACAATATAATACATAATTAATATAATACAATGACAATTCTTTTCGTCTTCACAACACCAATAAAATAATTATGTAATAATAATAATAATAATAATAATAATAATAATAATAATAGTAATGATAGTCATATCTAAATTAAATTAAATTAAATTATTAAGCTCGATCACAAGTTTTGAATTGATTAGGTTGCCGATATTTTAAATCCAAGATTTGGACGGCTAT
Source organism: Periplaneta americana (assembly GCF_040183065.1). Classification (NCBI taxonomy): domain Eukaryota; kingdom Metazoa; phylum Arthropoda; class Insecta; order Blattodea; family Blattidae; genus Periplaneta; species Periplaneta americana. The sequence goes on from NC_091128.1 coordinate 175,686,001, forward strand.
CATTTCGATGATATTCTCTGTAGCATAATAAAATCGACACTAAACAACATGAAAATAATACCATAATAGAAAAAAGAATGTAAAATACTTTGGAATATAGTAAAAGCAACTCATTTAGTACAAATGGTTAATATGGAGAACGTAAGGTAAAATATAACAAAATAGAATGTAATAAAATAATAATAAAAAAGAAAATGATTACGAATATTAAATAAAATTCACAATAAAATGGCTATGCTAACAAATTCATCGGCTGATAAAGAGAACAAAAAGGGGAAAGGAAGGAAAGAAATATATAGCCTAAATTTTTTTACAAAACTATCGCAGAGAAAAGGGCTTATAACTGAAAGGAATCTGAATTGAAAAAGTGCAATTTTAATTTATTTTTGAAACTAGACAATGTCTGACAGTCTCTGACATGTTGTGGTAGAGAGTTCCAGAGATGAGCTGCAGAGACCGTAAAAGATGAAGAGTAGAAGGATGTTCTGTGTTTAGGAATGGAGAGTGCGATGTGGTGTTGTGAGCGAGTATCTATTTCGTGATATGAGGACAAATGTTGAAAACGAGAAGCTAAGTAGCTAGGGTTAGAGTTTTGAAGAATATTGAAGAGTAAAGTGAGAGAGTGAATAGTTCTTCGCTCTTAAATAAAGATTAGAAGTAATAAAGTACTCTAATACAATAAAATATATATTAATTGACTTACTAAAATTCTATTTCATTGACGTTAGCTGCAGTTTTCAGTTGACGATCTGTGTGGTAAACAAATGACGATCGCAAAGCATGTTGAATAGTACCGTAAAGGATTTGCAGTTTGAAATGTTGAGAAACAAAGAACAAATACTAGGGAAATGATAGAAATAAATGCTAGGGAAGTGATAAAACAAATGCTAGAGAAGTGATAAAATTGTAGCGATCTGCCAGGTGCGTCCAACAACTAGAGAAGACATGAAACAAAGAATTACAGAAGCCTGTGGGTCTCTGAGCTGTGGTGAAGTGCAATCACGGATGTTAGGAGGGGATCAGAACATTGTTTAGCACAGGGTGGCGGACATTTTGAACACTTACTATGAAGAGTGTACGTACATAAACAACAGACAGCATTTCTCAGAAGATACAATTTTTGTTGCTTTGTTAGTAAACAATAAAAGTAAAAAAGAAGTTTCAGTAAAAGTTGTTTCTTTTTAAAAGTAGTTTCCAATGGTACACAAGTACTCCTACTTCCTGTTTGTTACGGGAAATGGTACTACCACCAGTCGATTCTTTACATAGGTTTTGGTTATCAATTTTTTAATGAACAACCAGTATAATACAGTTTTCGAGAAAAAAAAAACTGATACGGGTGCTGTGAAACACCCGGTATATACAGTATAAAATCTTTACCCTTGGTTACAAGTAACTTGAAATGCATTTATATAGGCCTAATGCTAGCTTGTGATTTGCAACGAAGGAATAAAGCATACAAATATGCTAAAATCCGTCTCTATTAATAATTCAATGTTCTAACATACACAATAATAGTGGTGGTGGTGGTGGTGGTGGTGGTCACCGTTGTCGTTGCTTTGCTGTATTTGCTACAATCTCTCTTTACTGACGTCATATTTACATTACGGCCGTAATGCGGGCTAGAGCTATCAAACCGTGGTGCGTGAGCCATCTGTTGTTCAACAATAAATTATTCCTAATAAATTGGCGCTTGGAGGAACGAGAGAATGATTTTGAAGGATGAAACGGTCGACGAATCGACGAAGATATATTGAAACTAGAGTCCAGGTTTAAAGCTGTTAGTACATCAAGAATCAAATTTGACTTGTAGAAAAAATTGCGAGATGGAGTATATAAATGTCTGCCCTATTAATTGAGTCACAATATTCAAAAGCCACATATGTCCTATATTTTAAGAAATTGGGTTATATAGGCTATGATTTCGTATTCTAAACATGCAGTCTCAAGATGTTATGAAGAGAAACCCCACATATTCCCATCCGGTTCCGGACAATTGGCCACAGAAAATTGGTAATAGGGACAATTCGCCAGAGATAGACAATTTGCCACAGATAGACAATTTGCCACAGATAGACAATTTGCCACAGATAGACAATTTGCCACAGGTAGACAATTTGCCACAGATAGACAATTTGCCACAGATAGAAAATTTGCCACAGGTAGACAATTTGCCACAGATAGACAATTTGCCACAGGTAGAAAATTTGCCACAGGTAGACAATTTGCCACAGATAGACAATTTGCCACAGATAGACAATTTGCCACAGGTAGTTTGCCACAGGTAGACAATTTGCCACAGGTAGACAATTTGCCACAGATAGACAATTTTCCACAGGTAGACAATTTGCCACAGATAGACAATTTGCCGCAGGTAGACAATTTGCCACAGGTAGACAATTTGCCACAGGTAGACAATTTGCCACAGATAGACAATTTGCCACAGGTAGACAATTTGCCACAGGTAGGCAATTTGCCACAGGTAGGCAATTTGCCACAGGTAGGCAATTTGCCACAGGTAGACAATTTGCCACAGGTAGACAATTTGCCACAGGTAGACAATTTGCCACAGGTAGACAATTTGCCACAGATAGACAATTTGCCACAGATAGACAATTTGCCACAGATAGGCAATTTGCCACAGATAGACAATTTGCCACAGATAGACAATTTGCCACAGGTAGACAATTTGCCACAGATAGACAATTTGCCACAGATAGAAAATTTGCCACAGGTAGACAATTTGCCACAGATAGACAATTTGCCACAGGTAGAAAATTTGCCACAGGTAGACAATTTGCCACAGATAGACAATTTGCCACAGATAGACAATTTGCCACAGGTAGTTTGCCACAGGTAGACAATTTGCCACAGGTAGACAATTTGCCACAGATAGACAATTTTCCACAGGTAGACAATTTGCCACAGATAGACAATTTGCCACAGATAGACAATTTGCCGCAGGTAGACAATTTGCCACAGGTAGACAATTTGCCACAGATAGACAATTTGCCACAGGTAGACAATTTGCCACAGGTAGACAATTTACCACAGGTAGACAATTTGCCACAGGTAGGCAATTTGCCACAGGTAGGCAATTTGCCACAGGTAGGCAATTTGCCACAGGTAGACAATTTGCTACAGATAGACAATTTGCCACAGGTAGACAATTTGCCACAGGTAGACAATTTGCCACAGGTAGACAATTTGCCACAGATAGACAATTTGCCACAGATAGACAATTTGCCACAGATAGGCAATTTGCCACAGATAGACAATTTGCCACAGATAGACAATTTGCCAGAAATGAACAATTTGCCACAGATAGACAATTTGCCACAGATAGACAATTTGCCACAGATAGACAATTTGCCACAGGTAGACAATTTGCCACAGATAGGCAATTTGCCACAGATAGACAATTTGCCACAAATAAACAATTTGCCACAGATAGACAATTTGCCACAGATAGACAATTTGCCACAAATAAACAATTTGCCACAGATAGACAATTTGCCACAGATAGACAATTTGCCAGAAATGAACAATTTGCCACAGATAGACAATTTGATAGACAATTTGCCACAGGTAGACAATTTGCCACAGATAGACAATTTACCACAGATAGACAATTTGCCACAGGTAGACAATTTGCCACAGGTAGACAATTTGCCAGAGATAGACAATTTGCCACAGATAGACAATTTGCCACAGATAGACAATTTGCCACAGATAGACAATTTGCCACAGATAGACAATTTGCCACAAATAAACAATTTGCCACAGATAGACAATTTGCCACAGATAGACAATTTGCCACAAATAAACAATTTGCCACAAATAAACAATTTGCCACAGATAGACAATTTGCCACAGATAGGCAATTTGCCACAGATAGACAATTTTCCACAGATAGGCAATTTGCCACAGATAGACAATTTGCCAGAAATGAACAATTTGCCACAGATAGACAATTTGCCACAGATAGACAATTTGCCACAGATAGACAATTTGATAGACAATTTGCCACAGGTAGACAATTTGCCACAGGTAGACAATTTGCCACAGATAGACAATTTGCCACTGATAGACAATTTGTCACAGGTAGACAATTTGCCACTGGTAGATAATTTGCCACAGATAGACAATTTGCCACAGATAGACAATTTGCCACAGATAGACAATTTGCCACAGATAGACAATTTGCCACACCGTCCATTATCCAAAAATGGGACCGTAACAATTTATTTAAATGTGAATTAGTGGCAAATATGATAACATTCACGTTGTCCTCCGGTTCAAAATACAACCACCACCTTTCTCCTTGTACGGTCTTAGTGTATCTGCCGGCTATAACGTTCAGTTCGTCAATATTCTTGGTTCAGGTGGTAGGTGCAGCTTCCTGGCACGGCGCACAGTTTTTTAATAGATGGTTTCTTCGGTAGATTCACATTGGCTTCGCTTGCAATACGCTGTAACTCATTTTGAATAATGACAGACGTTGGTTCTCGGGAAGTCCCCGCCCTTGCCTTCATGTTCTCTACACATTGCTTTGCCCTAATCCTTCCCCAGTCTGCAGAATGATTCTTGTGTTCAGACGGTTCTTTGACGACACTGCTTCCATCTTCTGATAACGTGGCTGTTGCATTACACCGCCACGCCAAACAACTCCATTCTTATTTTCTCTAAGTCTCGTGTACATGTAGCCAAGCTATATTAAATTGTCAGAGCCTCTTTCTGATTTTGTGAAGCGAATTTCTTCCGCCATAGTTCCTATTTAGTTTACAGCTTCTGGATTTGTCTTGTGTTACCATAGAAATATATTATAAACTAGTGGCTTGTGCAGCAAATACTGCTGCAAACTAAGTTCGTTAGACGTTCAAATAAAAATTTTTCAGATTTATTTTCAATGAAGAATACTTGTCATTTTGATAGTTATTTGCTTCCATAATAATGAAACATACTCCCTCTGAATGGATTTTTTAGGCCAAATACTTTTTCTTGAACCTATCCAACTTCAATTTTTGAGTTTCAACGCGAAAACGCAAGTATCAATGTCAGGACGATAGCAGTAGCTATTTCAGGTCATTGTGGATTGTAGGCAAAAGTTAAAAAAATGTCAGGTTTGCTAAGCTTTCGAACAATAGCATTTTCGTATAGCTGCTGCATGTAGAACTTGAAATGTAGAGCGTAAAATCATTTTATCCTACTAAGAGATCTTGCTGAAATGATCTGGAGACTACACAATTTTCTAGGCCTCTTATTTTATCAGTAAGTAATACCTTTTGATCTTTCCTTAGGAACTGTAATTTTTGCGCTCTCTCGAGCCAATACTGAAGACAATGACACATATCAATATCTACACTACACCGCCATTAAGTATATGAAAAAGACCCAACCCCACTGGGTTAATAAGTATAAACATATTTGATTTTTAATAACAATATTATTATCTTACTTAAGTTTTGTAGTTATATATAGCAGCCACTCAGTAAATTATAGAAATGAAGATCTAAATTAAGATATTCTCTACATTTACTTACATAACCACAAAACGTTTCACTTTCATGTCATCAATATAGCATCAATATTATGTACAATTAATGAAAAAATAGATGCATCATGATATTAACTATAATAATATTTAATTTCTGATGGTAATAATGTCATCCATCAAACCACCTCAAGTTTCGTAGATTTTAATATCCAATACACAGCTGTACTCAGAAAATTATACACTGCAGATTCAGTTTTTAATAACAAATTGAATTGAGCTCTAAATATGTCGGCAATCCTGCAGGTCATGGCCTTCGTGTAATAGCCTATTGTTTATTGTAGTGTGTGTTTTGTTCTGAAATTCAATCAAGTCGGCCGTGATTGAATAAAATTAGTTCTCAAAACTGACAACAGTTGGATTTTTGAAAATAGGAAAATTATGTAGGATAATTGACATTTCACTGAAAACTACTACTTTTCCGAAAAACTTTAGCTTCCAAGCTTCAAAATGACGGGTCATTTATTAAAGTCCGTTCATCCGTTTTCCCGTAATTTCCATTACCAGTTCAAATTATATATAGAGATTGTTGCGAATTTGAGTATTGCCTTGATTCTTAATGTGTGGCGAATTGTCTTTGATACGAATTTAAATTATGTGGCGAGTTGCCTCTATGGCCAATTTTCTGTGGCGAGTTGTTCTCAACCCATTCCCATCAACATTCATTTTAACTACACTGTTAAGAAAAATAATAATTTGAGCACAAATCTAGAACCTGAGATGTTTTTTGTAACTCCTGTAAAGTTTAGCTTTCTGGACATGTAGGGTTTCTCAATATTCCGGTTCAATTAAGTTCAATTATTCGTTCAAAACTGGCACTACAGTCCTTGAAAGTTCCTGGCCTCGTCCAATATATTTAAAGCTATTCTGTTCTAACCTGATCCACCTCCTATTTCCAACTCTACCCAAATCATCCTCCACATTTTGAAGCCATCCGATTTCAGCCCTGTCTCTGTACAGCTCTTCTTTGGTATCCGTACACTGCTCGCTTAGGTAACCTGGCCTCTGGTATGTTCTCCACATAGCACATCTGTTTGAGCATTCCTTTGTCCTATTTATGCTTGTTTTGTTCCGATCTTTCATTCCTTCCTCTTCATTTGGCAGCAGATGTAGCATACAGGCTGTTCCATTTATCGTGCTCACCCAGAATATTTTTTTTTCTTAGGCACCAAATCACAGGTAATTATTTTAAACAAAGGCAGTTTAAGTACAACGGGAAATTAATTCTTTCTCTTAACCTTGTTCATAAACGAGACTTTGGATGAAGACTTCCCAAAGTCGACTTTCGTAGTAAAGTTTAATTTTGTCAAGAGTCCTATTCATAGACAATACTTCTGAGACTTTGACTTTGCTAAGTCGAGATTTGACGATCTTGTTCTAATGTTGGCAATCAAAATCACTGCCTTCTAAACGAATTAAATTAATAGACAGTTGAAATAGAGTAGGCATTGCCACAATCAAAGCCATCTTTTGAGTCACAAATCAATTAAACAATTGAACATCGGTACATGTTAAGCAATTGTTAACCGTTTTTGCAGCTTTACATAAGAATAATATCATTCGAGGGCTTATTGTGAAACTAAAGTAAGTACAAGAATTGACATTTTTAGGTCTTTACACCAATCGATCATAATTTGTTCTTGTATGGCCACAAAAAATCGTAACTCAATTCAAACAGTCTTGTATATAACACAATTCGTAACTACAAAACATGATGGTATAGTTTATCTGAAATAATATTGCCTGTTAAGAATTTTGTTGTGAATATAACATCTATTGTAGTTACTTTAGTTTCACATTAAACTCTGAAATTATTTCATTTTAAAATAATTTTGTTGTGAAGATATGGAAGGTAAGATTCCAGCAATGAAAGAGACATATTATCCTGCTGACAGTTGGCATAGTTATTCCCTACATGTCTGCAGAAACTACTTAAAAATTATCTGAAATTAATATGCAGAAAACATTATTATGACGACCGCAAGGATTATAAATTAACTGCATTTCTAACTGTATAACCTGTCCTCTATAGAATTAAATAGTAAGAATCACTAGTAAGCTATTAATCCTTAAAATTTATATATCTTCTCACCATTCGTGAGCTGCCACAAGGGACAAAGAGTACTTAACCATAGAAATTTTTACAAGTTCATGAAAAACCATTAATTTTGTTTTAACAATGAAATTCTTACAAGTACATTCTGTAGCTGCAAATAATTTTTTTTTTTTTGGATTAGTGGAAATATACCTATTTTTAGAAAGGTAAGTGTTACAAAAAAGTAAAGAATGCTATTGAACTTAGTTTAATTTCGAATATAGGTGACTCTTCAGGAGAGCAATTGACCCTTTCAATGCAGCTATCGGAATAATAGATGTAGGTATTCCAAGCGTCTTAAACACGTCTTTCATGAAGAGAGTAGCGGTACCTCTTGCTCCAACCAGAAGTCCGATTACTTCAAGATCTTTTAGCTGTTAAAATCGCGATGAAATAAGTTGTATTATTTATTGGTGGAACAGATAATCCTCTTTGATTATTCATCAATGAAAGTTGAAACATGACGAGGATATTTAATACTGTTTATCAAATCTGTACCTTGATTTGAATTTATAATCTATATAATACGCTAAGGGACATGGGCAGCTCTAATAATCTCCTGGATGTCTTCAATATTCTCGGCAAATTCAACAATTTCCCAAATATTAGTCATTTCCCTTTTGTCCACCAACGAAAGTCAAAGTCAAAGTCTAGATTTTCGGCGACTTCGAAGTAAAGTCACGATTGAAGTTTACTTTCGTCAAAGTGTCGACTGTGAATAGGAAAATAGTGACTTTGTACTTTCCAAGCTCAACTTTGGTCCAAAATCTCGTCTGGGAATACGACCCTAAAGAGATACGATTAAAGACTTTATTTTTTTTAAATTACACCCTGTAAATGTGATTAATTTAATAATTGAAGCCTACAAAGCCATTTCAAAAATGCATCACAATTTACCATTCCAATGAACAAAACACTGACTGGTGAAAAAGAAAATGGAACTCGTACAAAACTTATTTACAGCATGTGTTGTACTCATGATCGAAAGATATAGCCTAAATCCATTATGATGTTTATGATAGAAGCTCAAAACTGCATAACGAGCTGTAAATTGGTTTGATATACTTAAAACATTAACAGTCTTACTAATAAACTGTTTATATTTTTTATACGAGACTTATGCCGAGTTGGTATAGAAAACCTTACTAATAAACCTTGCATAAGCGATGGATTTATAAGCAGTGTAATAACTATACATGGGAATTGCTTTGCAGTAGTTACACACACGAAAACCACTGTTTAAGCGTTGCACACTTACTTACGACTTTTAGAGAACATGGAGGTTCATTGCCGCCCTCACATAAGCCCGTCATCGGTCCCTATCCTGAGCAAGACCAATCCAGTCTCTATCATCATATCCCACCTTCCTCAAATCCATTTTAATTTTATCCTCCCATCTACGTCTTGGCCTCCCCAAAGGTATTTTCCTTTCGTCCTTCCAACTAACACTCTATATGCATTTCTGGATTTTCCCATACGTGCTACATGCCCTGCCCATCTCAAACGTCTGGATTTAATGTCCCCAATTATGTCAGGTGAAGAATACAATGCGTGCAGTTCTGCGTTGTGTAACTTCCTCCATTCTCCTGTAAATGCATCCCTCTTAGCCTCAAATATTTTCCTAAGAACCTTATTCTCATACACCCTTAACCTATGTTCCTCTCTCAAAGACACAGTCCAAGTTTCACAACCATAAAGAACAACCGGTAATATATAGCTGTTTTATAAATTCTAACTTTCAGATTTTTCGACAGCAGGCTGGATGACAAAAGCTTCTCAACCGAATAATAACAGGCATTTCCCATATTTATTCTGTGTTTAATTTCCTCCCGAGTGTCATTTATATTTGTTACTGTTGCTCCCAGGTATTTGACTTTTTCCACCTCTTCAAAGAATAAATTTCCAATTTTGATAGTTCCATTTCGTTCAATATTCTGGTCACGAGACATAACCATATACTTTGTCTTTTCGGGATTTACTTCCAAACCTATCTCTTTACTTGCTTCCAGTAAAATTCCCGTGTTTTCCCTAATCGTTTGTGGATTTTCTCCTAACATATTTACGTCATCTGCATAGACAAGCAGCTGATGTAACCCGTTCAATTCCAAACCCTCTCTGTTATCCTGGACTTTCCTAATGGCATATTCTAGAGCAAAGTTAAAAAGTAAAGCTGATAGTGCATCTCCTTGCTTTAGCCCACAGTGATAGTAATAATCAATTAAATCCGACTCGAGTTTTGATTTTCTCTAGATAAATCAAAACCTCTAGTGAGATTACTGTTGATAAAATTAATGCTAAAATTATTATTCCGAATAATATTTGTCGTTGAACCAAATTATTGGTAACAGCCTTCTTGCGTGACGCAAATAACATAAAAAAAACAATGTTATGATCAATCAGCAGGCACAGTCTCTGGTATTGGAGCTGTAATTGAAAATAAACAGTAACATTTCTGTTTTGCATCTAAAAACAAATGTGAATTAAAAAATAGCTTGTAAAAATTGGAAGTCATTTGCTGATGCCGTTGTAGAGGGTTTTCTGATAAACGAACTCCGAACGCCTGATTCATTGAAGTCTCCAGAAGGTAAAGGGGCACTAAACTTAATTCCGGAAACCTAATCTTGCAGGCTGTTAAATATTGCATTCGAAAAACAGGCTAAGTCGATGTAGTGCTGTTAGATTACAGAACAAGTCTCGGAGTAATTTTAAATCCGTATTGATTTTCTCTGTCGCCTGTCAAAACATTTGTATTTATTTCTGTAACACTGTCATTTTCCAAGGAGGACGCAATTGAAATTGAAATAGTGTACAATGCAATAAGTCGCAGGAAAACGGTTATGACACAGTTTTGGTTGGTATATTTTTTGAATTCAGCCTCTGAATGTAAATTTGTTTCGGAGTTTATTCATCATATACATGTGACGCTAAAAATTACACTACTAATCTTTATCAATATTTTATCACCCCACTTCAGAATTAGACCTTTAAGCAGTGTTTATACTTTCCTCTCTGATGTAGCTTAACTGCTGGACTCAGGCTGGGCACAGGTTCAAATCCGAATTTGACTGATGACGTGTTTTTATTCGAGATTTTGTCCAATTGTAAAACAATTGTCAGGTAATTCTATTGCCAATTCTGGAACTCGCAAAGTACAGAGACATCATTTTATTTTTACTAACATTTCTAATATTAACCTGCCTATACCTTTGGATTAACGGTTGAGAACCGAAACACCGTTTGCTACCGCCTTTCACGACTGGAGTTCGATGATGCTGGCGTAAAATACAAACAAATCACTTTACTAGGTATAGGAGGGAAGAAAAGTAGTTCATCCATTTACGTAAACTGGGAAATATCGCGATTTTGTGTTTGATCATTTTCATTAGATTTTTTTTGTTTAACCAAAATACAGTACATTATTAACAATGAGTCTTTTTACTCTCGAACTGAGCTGTCCATGCGGAAGTATTTATTATGCAGTGTATATTATAATGTCTACAGCACATTAGCGTACAATATAGAGAATGAAGTTAAATTTAAATATAATCATAATATGGATATTTAAACATATGTTTGAAAATGATAGCCGTTCATTTCGATACAGGCTTCAGTTGTTTTGTGCATATTATGGCACTATTATTCACTCCTGTACGTAATTCCAATTACCAGTTTCGTCCTTCGTACTAGTAACTCATGTTGAAATAATTTTGTACCTACTCTATAAACGAGTACCTTACGTACTGTAAATTCAATCTTCACTTCAGCCCAATCCGAAAAGATAAAATTACTCAGACATGCTATCTACTGTCCGTCCAAGTGGTTATGTCGCAGGGTTGTAGAAAGGGGGGAAATCACGTGATAGTTAATTACTTAACGAGGCCCTTTTATTTAAGTTATTTTAAAGAGTTGTGTAATACACAATTACATAGACGTCCAATTCCTTACAGAAATTAATATTTTCAGAAAAGAGCTACGACAGTCCAGTCACTAGCCTTTACAGAGGGGCGAACAGAAGGGGGTGGAGGAAACCGGGATGCGACGTAGGAAAACGGACGACAGTACCTGTGAGAAAATATCATTCAATGTTTAGAGCTCTTTCGTCATTGGAAAACGCGAACATATTTCTGCAACGTACTATACTCACTAACTCAGTACTGTTTACTATGACCGTAAGGCGACTTTGACTACATGTGCGGCCTTGGTTCTGCGTAGAGGACGGTTGGAAGTTTAGTTGTAGAGGGAATGGGAGTGAAGTACATTCAAAAACTCAGGTAAAATAAAAATTGAAGTAAAAATAAAATGATGTCCCTGTACCATCTCACTATCACCAATTCCGTCGTCGCTAGGTAACCTCGTAAAATAAGCGTCATAGAATGTTTCCTCTCCTTTGTGAAATTTTCGCTATTGTTGCTATGCGACCAACTATCTGCTGTTGTGGATGAATATTCTGAATAAGAGATGACGAAATATTGCATGCTGTGATCGAATTCCTAACAGTGTTGCCAACCGTAACCTAATTGCGTTATTCAGGTCATAGTTTTGGTCTCTGTGACATGTAACGTAATGAATTCATTACGTTACGCAAACATACCATAATTTTGTCAACAGGAACTGATTAATACTGAATATGCGTCCATCTTTATTATGTTTTCGTAAAACATGGGACATAATTATATTATTTAAACTGTGAAGGCAGTACAAGTCCTTCTAGTTACCCCACCACGTTTGCCTCCCAGCATCTTCGTGCCAGCAGCACGTGTTTGCATGAAATTTAATTTTGTCAAGTTTCTGGCCACTTGCTCGTTTCAGTGATCAGAGGGGTATTATAAACTTCTCTTAACTTTTATTCAGAAGCAGGGTTGCCGGATACTGTCATCAGGAATCTAGGACAGGCGATGATACTGCTTTCCTACCTTAACATGATTGCACATTTGAGTTAATTTAATTTGAAATACAACTGATTTTATTCGTTTTAAGTATTTCAACTAATTATATAGGAACTAAAGTTTTGATTTTGTTACATTTTTTCTAGTTTATGAAATTTTCTTTGAATTATTGATGAAGTGTGGAGAAATGAAGTCTTATTACACCCTGATCTATACAGAAAAAATGCATGTTACAGTGTTTAAATTCTTTCAATAATAAATCAACTTTCAAGGAGAATAAAGAATAAAGATCTGTGTATGTATGTATGTATGTATATATATGTGTGTGTGTGTGTGTGTGTGTGTGTGTGTGTGTGTGTGTGTGTCTAATACCTACCTACTTCATTTGCATGATTCGGGTTCCGCATATTGGGGACAGATGGCAGGACTGTGATCTATTTTCAAGTTGCACACCACTTCTGCGGGCCACGCTATGCATGAAGTGCAACTGTGGAGAGTTATATCGTGTACTATAGTCCATTCGCTTCAATTTCCGGCAGCCAATCGCGTTGCAGGTGGGCTACATTTAAACGTGTGCGTCTTGTGATTCGCTTATGAAGACGTTATTCATTTCTTAACGCTCGATAAACTTAATATAATCGCCCGCCATTTTGGCTCTTTCGTTGGCGTTCGCAGAAAGCACACGAAGACGTTATTTGGCGCTCAATTATTTGCTGAATTACAGTGCGTTTGATTTATTATCATAGGAGCTACGACATGATAATGTTTAACGGTGTGGCAAATAGATTCCTCGTCTGGTAGCTCGGCAACGAAAGAACAAAAATGGCGAACAATACTACCTATCTACACTTTATAGATCCTTCACTACCTAAGACGTAAGCAAAGGGGAGGACTCACGCCGGGAATAACAGCGTCGCGACTATAGAGTGTAGTGTACGGGATGGGTGAGAATAATGATTAAGGTACACTAGGGCTGAATTTTTGGCCAAAATGGTAAAAATAAATATTTTTCTTTTCTGTTATTTCATAAATAATTACCTTATGCATTTATTTAACATTATGTCCTATATTTATACCACGCCTTGTACTTTAAAGGTGTGGCTCTTTTAAACCTCTTAGACTCCCTGAAGATGAAGTGTTTCGAAACTACGTTTTTGGTCAAAAATAAACTCTCTTCCGGTTTCCATTTGCTCTGATTTACATTAAACTTTGCAAGATTACTCAGTATACTCCAATACAAAAAGCTGTGCAAGAGTCAACTGTTCACTGAAAACTTTTCGGGATATGAATTTTTAACTTTTAAAAATTAAAGAAAATTGTCCGGAAAAAAATTATGGTTTGTAATATAATTCTATATAAAATAACGCGGAAATTCTACTTGAAGCAAGTAAAGCGATAGGGTTGGAAGTAAATCCCGAAAAAACTAAGTATATGATTATATCTCGTGACCAGAATATTGTACGAAATGGAAATATAAAAATTGGAGATTTATCATTCGAAGAGGTGGAAAAATTCAAATACCTTGGAGCAACAGTAATAAATATAAATGACACTCGGGAGGAAATTAAACGCAGAATAAATATGGGGAATGCGTGTTATTATTCGGCTGAGAAGCTCTTATCATCCAGTCTGCTGTCAAAAAATCTGAAAGTTAGAATTTATAAAACAGTTATATTACCGGTTCTTCTGCATGGTTGTGAAACTTGGACTCTCACTCTGAGAGAGGAACATAGGTTAAGGGTGTTTGAGAATAAGGTGCTTAGGAAAATATTTGGGGCTTAGAGGGATGAAGTTACAGGAGAATGGAGAAAGTTACACAACACAGAACTGCACGCATTGTATTCTTCACCTGACATAATTGGGAACATTAAATCCAGACGCTTGAGATGGGCAGGGCATGTAGCACGTATGGGCGAATCCAGAAATGCATATAGAGTGTTAGTTGGGAGACCTGAGGGAAAAAGACCTTTAGGGAGGTCGAGACGTAGATGCGAGGATAATATTAAAATGGGTTTGAGGGATGTGGGATATGATGATAGAGACTGGATTAATCTTGCACAGGATAGGGACCGATGGCTGGCTTATGTGAGGGCGGCAATGAACCTTCGGGTTCCTTAAAAGCCATTTGTAAGTAAGTAAGTAATAATAATAATAATAATAATAATAATAATAATAAATGATACTCGAGAGGAAATTAAACGTGGAATAAATATAGGCTATGAATTGCCTGTTATTATTCGGTTGAGAAGGTTTTTTCATCTAGTCTGCTGTCAAAAAGCTGAAAGTTAGAATTTATAAAACAGTTATATTACCGGTTGTTCTGTATGGTTGTGAAACTTGGACTGTCACTCTGAGGGAGGAACATAGGTTAAGGGTGTTTGAGAATAAGGTGCTTAGGGAAATATTTCGGGCTAAGAGGGATGAAGTTACAGGAGAATGGAGAAAGTTACACAACGCAGAACTGCACGCATTGTATTCTTCACCTGACATAATTAGGAACTTAAAATCCAGACGTTTGAGATGGGCAGGACAGGGTGCGAATTAAGATTTCTGATGAGAGGAAGATAGAATCCTAAATAGAGACTATCATACATAAAATTATTATTATTCTCATTCTATACGGCTCAACACTTGGTCACATTGAGTTGCTTGTCTTGCATTTTGGTTATAATAATAATTATACCCATGAGTAGGCTTAAGATAAGATGTGTAATTCCTAAGTTATTGATTGTTGTCAGCTTGCCGGTGATGATAATACATCTATATTATTTACTTTGCTTATTTTATACTGTACTTTATAATGCATACTTGTACTAAAACAATTATATTTTGTGAGGGGGGGATAAGTTATCCCTGGCAGGGATATTAATATGAGTTTATGAGAGGGGGATAACTTTCCAACAGGGGATAAATCCCCTTCATCCTCCCCGTTAATTCGCACTCTGGGCAGGGCAATTAGCACATATGAGTGTATCTATAAATGCATATTGAGTGTCAATTGGAAGACATGAGGGAAAAAGACCTTTGGGGAGGCCAAGGCGTAGATAGGAGGATAATATTAAAATGGATTTGATGGTAGGGATTGGATTAATGTCGCTCAGGTTAGGGACCGATGGAGGGCTTATGTCAGGGTGGCAATGAACCTCCGGGTTTCTTAAAAGCCCATTTGTAAGGAGGTTGTTAGTGATAATAATAATAATAATAATAATTATTATTATTATTATTATTATTATTATTATTAATATTATTATTAATAATTTATTTTATTTATTTATTTACTTATATTTAATGTGCTGTACAACAGCCAGAGGCCAATTACAGTTCAGCACAAACAATATAACAAAAACATTAGCAATAATTTACAATAAAAGTACAAATACATAATTAAATTAATGGCAATTAATTAAAATGATAATTACATATGAAATAACAGAATCATAAATGAAGAATGGAATCATATAAAATAGTATTACAAAGATATACAAGATTATAATACAACGACAATAATGACAATGAATGGACGGGATAAAATGGATGACTAAACTACATAGCATAATGAAATAAAAGTAATTGTATTTGAAAATGAAAGGATGGAATCAAGTAAATTAATAAATAACAAAATGATATAAAAGTTAGCGAGAATAATATTAAAATACATATTTAAACAAAAGATATAAATGAAAACTGATATAAAACTTCAAAATATATACTACACATTAAATGGATCCAAGCTTGATCCATGCAAATTAGCATATTTTATACATCTGCAGACCGGAGAGGGAGATTTAGGATTTCTATTGTAAAACATTTTATGATATTGTGAATTTTATTTGTAACAACAATGTAATTTATTCGTCACAACAATAATTCCTTTCTACAATTCACCTTAACGCTCTCGTCAACAATTGGATTTTCACTCAACACAGTATTCGTTATAGCACTCCACCGACGACAATGACAATTTACTTGGACTAGTACGAACAACAATGAACTGTTAATCTTAACTAATATTTACAAAGCACTATTTACAAATCAGAACTATCAGTTCTCAGTTCACAGTTCTTCTATCTCAGTCACTCGAGTCCACAGTATCTCGAACCACAGACCTTCAGAGACAGTTCACTGTACTCGAACTCGGGTCCCTCCAACTGCGGTCCACTGCACTCGAACTCAGGTCCCTCCAACTGCGATCCACTGCACTCGAACTGAGGCCTTCGGATGCTGACGCAGATGCGGACGCACACTCGAGTCGAACTCCGGTTGGCTTGACTGGCTTGCTTGCTCTGGCTTTCTCACTGACTGAATAACTGAAAACTCTGAAACTGCTGTCGTTCCTTCGCGACCGTAATTTATAACTACAGCGACGTAGCCTCGAAGGTTCCACCCGTCTCTAGAGATGGCATTCCAGAGAAATCCAGGGCCCTCTCCTCTCTCTACCAGCACCAGATGCGCGCGCAAACTCGTCGCGTGACGTAATACACCCTCTCTCTTCTCTCCACCGCGCGACGTCACTCAATGTTCCGTGGAGCCTGTGCGATCTGCTTTCATGCGGGACGCTGGTCGTGAGTTCGATTCTCACGTCGCTGTCACAATATCTTAAACCCTTAGCAGGAATACGAAGACTGATATTGCTTAGGAAAGATTCACAATCAATATCACCCTTAATGACTTTGCAAAAAAATAAATAATCAAGATCCTGACGTCTGGTAAATAAACTACAGCAATTAAAATATTTGCAGTTAATCTCATAGTTATGATCATCAGAATTACGTAAAAATCTATAAGAACAAAGGGAAATAAATTTTCTTTGAATATTCTCAATCTTATTATTATTATTATTATTATTATTATTATTATTATTATTATTATTATTATTATTCTGGTGGTGTTAAGGTCATCAGACCTTCTCTTCCACGCCACTAATCGTGAGTCTTAAATTTTTTCTCTGCCAAATTGCAACATACTGTCAAGTTTGGCCTTTGTTCTGAACTCTGAGGTCACACGTTGCATTCATACTTATTCACACACTAAAATACCATAGATACAGCAGAATATAACAAACTGGATCTTATTGCTCGTAATGCAGAAGAAACAACAGTGATTAGAGGGTGAGTCGACACTTCGAGCGCACCAAGTAATCCTCGAGGCACCGTTACAGCTTTGCGGCTGTGCATTCTGGTCATTACTCTGCTATACCATTAAATGAGTAGAAGCCATTAGCATTAATTCAATGATTATTAGTTGCCATGAACTACATCTACACCTGCAAACACTTTTATCGGTCTGCAGTATCGCGAGAAACACTTCCTTCCCCCTTCCTCACCAAAAGGAACACAGAGACTAAGTTTTCAAACTTTGATACTTTTTTTTTTTGTCAATTTCTTTCAAGTTCGGTGAGTTTTTTATGTCTGTACATTTAAGTAACACTACCAAAGTTCCTTAGATATTAATTTTTCACTTATTTTAATTATATTAAATTACTAGCCGTACCCGTGCGCTCCGCTGCACCCGTTAGAAATAAATATAAAGTAATTACATAATTAAATTAGGACATTTGATCCAGGGAACATTCGTGTTTGATAGAAGGATAAATCGTTTAATATGTTACTTAATTTAAATTGTATTAAAAAAATTAAAATGCGATCATTTTGATCCAGAGACCACTCATTTGGTCATAAAAATTATTTTAGGAAATACAGGAAACGAATGTACAGAATAGCCTATCAAGTTTTCTGTGCATAAGAAGCTATTTTAATCGTACCTGTCCTCGATTCACTCAGAAGTTACTGTAATAACATTATAGCATTATGTCCATCTAGAGAAACTACACTTTCCAATGGTGAATTAATAATTAATTATACAAATCGGTTAATTTAGCTTCTGATATTACTTCATACAAACACAGAAACATTCTCTGTAGGCTATGTTTAATAGCTTTCGATTGTTGTTGACCAAGGCCCCTTATAGACGAAGTCATTTGTTTTTTATTTCATTACACCGCTTTAGATGGCGTTGATATTGTAATTTTGAAACTCATTTATCTCATTAAATATCAGTCCTAACAAAATTTTGCATAGAATAAAACTTATCGGAAATTATTTTTAAACAAATTTTTGTTATGTAATATTTTTCACGAAAATTAATAATAAGGGAGATATTTCGACTTATTTAATTAAAGCCCCCTTATAACCCCCTTTTTAAATGAAATATTTTGAATGCCATATAGCCTAAATTCTAAGTTACAACGAACTTAATTTATATTCCAATTTTCATATAAATCGGTTCGGCCATTATCGCGTGAAAAGGTAACAAACATCCAGACAGACAGACATACAAACAAAAATTAAAAAAAAGCTATTTTCGGTTTCAGGGCGGTTAATTATATATGTTAGGACCAATTATTTTTGGAAAATCGAAAATTACCAGAAAAATTTCGGCTACAGATTTATTATTAGTATAGATGCGTATATTCCCTGAAGGCTTCAGAATTCTTTATATTTCGTGATAAAGAAAACTAAGCAAAAATTTTTAATTTGAGAATTGGTTAATCAGATAAATATTATATTTTATAATACGAGTGCTGACAGTTACTCGATAATTTAATTGAGCTTAATGAATATATTATGTTATGATATTTTTTTCGTGACCGAAAATACCAAGCACGAATTGTATTCAGTGAGATAATTCCGATGCGAGAATGATGCCATTTTAAATGGAATTTATATAATATAATCATGATGTTCATGTTAATGGCAGTGACTTACCTCTTTCATCTTCGCAAAACACACAAATTTCATTACCTTTATAGTAAGGAGAACAACGCGGATATCTGAAATTTAATTAATTTAAAAACAAGTGAACATTTCAGGTTAGCAACGTAATGAACCGCCATTAATCAGAATGCGTGTTTTCTTTACTATAATTGAATGGACCATATGTGCTAGGAATAAAACAAATGAACTGTAGAAGAAAACTAAACATTTGAGGTTATACACATTAGTACAGGCAAACATTGATGATGCTAAACAAAATTAAACGTAGGATAAACAAGTGAATGTAACAGAAAAAAAATTATCTGTTATTAATTTAGAGCACCATCTTATGTACTATCAGTATAATCATATTCTCATAGGTCAATGAGCTGGTAGATTGTCTGTATGGTACTCACTTGGAATTATATTACTTACTGGCTTTTGAGGAACCCGGAGGTTCATTGCCGCCCTCACATAAGCCCGCCATCGGTCCCTATCCTGAGCAAGATTAATCCAATCTCTACCATCATATCCCACCTCCCTCAAACCCATTTTAATATTATCTTCCCATCTACGTCTCGGACTCCCCAAAGGTCTCTTCCCCTCTGGCTTCCTAACTAACACTCTATATGCATTTCTGGATTCGCCCATACGTGCTACATGCCCTGCCCATCTCAAACGTCTGGATTTAATGTTCCTAATTATGTCAGGTGAAGGATACAATGCGTGCAGTTCTGTGTTGCGTAACTTTCTTCATTCTCCTGTAATTTCATCCCTTTTAGCCCCAAATATTTTTCTAAGAACCTTATTCTCAAAAACCCTCAATCTCTGTTCCTCTCTCAAAGACACAGTCCAAGTTTCACAGCCATACAGAACAACCGGTAATATAACTGTTTTGTAAATTCTAACTTTCAGATTTTTTGACAGCAGACTAGATGACAAAAGCTTCTCAACCGAATAATAACAGGTATTTTCCATATTTATTCTGTGTTTGATTTCCTCCCGAGTATCATTTATATTCTAGAGCGAAGTTAGAAAGTAAAGGTGATAGTGCATCTCCCTGCTTTAGCCCGCAGTTAATTGGAAAAGCATCAGATAGAAACTGACCTATACGGACTCTGCTGTATGTTTCACTGAGACACATTTTAATTAATTGAACTAGTTTCTTGGGAATACCAAATTCAATAATAATATCATATAATACTTCCCTCTTAACCGAGTCATATGCCTTTTTGAAATCTATGAATAACTGATGTATTGTAGGCCTACCCTTATACTCCCATTTTTTCTCCATTATCTGTCGAATACAAAAAATCTGATCAATTGTCGATCTATTACGCCTAAAACCGCACTGATGATGCCCAATAATTTCATCTACGTACGGAGTTAATCTTCTCAAAAGAATATAGGACAAAATTTTGTACGACGTCAACAAAAGTGATATTCCTCGAAAGTTACCACAGTTGGTTTTGTCCCCCTTTTTAAAAATAGGTACAATTATGGACTCCTTCCATTGTTCTGGTACAATTTCCTTTTCCCAAATAGCAAGTACAAGTTTATAAATTTCGCTATATAATGCACTTCCACCCTCTTGTATTAATTCTGCTGGAATTTGATCGATACCTGGATACTTGTACTTTTTCAGATTTTCTATCGCAATTTCGACTTCTGAAAGCGTGGGTTCGGGTATAAATGGCTCAGCAGTTTGTATTTCAATTTCGTCCCGATCATTTCTATTTGGCCTATGTACATTTAATAGTGGCGCAAAATAGTTTTTCCATCTGTTTAGGATTGATGGAGAGCCTGTAACCAAGTCACCATTCTCATCCTTGATCACGTTTACCCTTGGCTGATATCCGTTCTTAAATTCCTTTATACCCTTATATAAATCTCGAATGTTTTTATTCTTATTATTTGTCTCTACCTCATTCAGTTTTTCCTTCAAGTAACCTCTCTTTTTATTCCTAAGTGTACAACTTGCTTCCTGTCTTTCATTGAAATAATTATCTCTCTTCTCCTCAAGTGGATCCTGTAAGAATTTCAATTTTGCCTGTTTCCTTCTTTCTACTACCATGCAACAATCTTCATCAAACCACGGTTTCTTTTTCTTAGTTTCATAATAACCTATGTTCTGCTCATTATTATTATTATTATTATTATTATTATTATTATTATTATTATTATTATTATTATTGTTATATATTATCCATCTTACAGGCATTCTTTTATAACAGACCTCATACTAAAAAAAAGAAATTACTATGAAGTTTCATGATTGTGTTCCACAAGAAACTAGTACTTGTAACTTACCAGTGCATTTCAAATATTTTCTCTACCAATGAAAGAGACATATATATGTGGTAGGTCTAGTGAGACGTGTACTCCGGCTCGGTCAGCGAGTCCGGCTGACCTCCAACAACGCCGTCTTTTCAAATGCCATTCTTTTTATATCCGTTACGTCGTAGCAGCACAGGTACATAGGTAAGCGAAGAGAGTGGGGGGGAACAGAATCTTCTTTGATAGCTGATAGATAGATGAAACTTAAGATCTGAATGCAATATTCGGCGCACAGAACGTTCTGAAAGTCGCAGTGCTATAGTCTGCCGCCTAGCTGATCGATGTGGACTTCTCGTAACAGCCACTCTCACTCGCTCAATGTTATCTGGTGTTCGTACACTTCGAACGTGTCCTGATGGTTTATTCTTGCCAACTGATGCTGATAATCGAAAGTTTTGTACCCATCTCAATATGGTATTGCGAGCAGGGACGGCTCCGTAGCTGACAACATTAAATTGGAGGCGAAATGCACGCTGGGTTTTCACAACTGAATGACCATTCTTGAAAAATGTCTCGATAACGAAAACACGATGCTCCGAGCTCTGTACTGCTATGATTACACAAAATGGCATCAAAATGCTAACAAATGACGGTCGATCGATAACCATAACCCCTCATGTGCAATAAACGGCCTTCTGAAACCGTCTGATTCCTTTGCCACACTTTGTATTTTTAGCTTCTTTTCTACCAAAACAACGCCAGTCTTTGTCTAAAAGGTTGTATTTTGTTTTTTATACATGCAGAAATTTAATCCGAACAAATGTAACAAAGGAATTTTACAATGTTATATTTGTTCGGATCAAATTTCTGCATATTTGAAGGACAAAACTATAATTCTTTCAATCACTTATTATCATAATACACTGGTCTCTTAAATTGACTGAGCATATTGGGAATTAAATCAATGGCTTTCCCAAAACACGCTATGAAATGTTTCATATAAAACAATTTTTATCTCGAAAAGGAAGCAAAAACGAGCAAAATTGTATTACACTTTTTTGTTTGAAATATCTCGAAGAATAACCCCCTGAAATTAATGACATTACTTACGATTCACTGTTTATATTCTGTTGTAATCGTAGGATGACTGAATTATCAGTATTCTTATGTGCGGCGAAGAGGAGATCAAAGTTCTTGTAGTTCAACAGACTGTGCCTTTAACCATTACATCCAGTCAACACCAACTATAAAAACGAGCAAATACGCGCAACTCGGAGAAGAAATTAACCAGACGTGGCAAGAGAATAGAGTACACACGTGCCCCGTAATAGTTTCAAGGAATTTTCATTTGTCGTGTGGGTAGCATGCTGACCGATGGATCCGAGGTCCATGGGTTCAAACCCGACCAATGGCATTGTATTTTAACAAGCTATAATCTTTAGTATGTCTTTCTAAAGAAAGAAAGAAAATGTGTGTCATAGATTTAAGCCATGTAAATGAAACTTGTTTCCGATAGAGATTCCAGGCCTCTACATATATACAGTGTATACAAATATAAGACGAAAATAATAATAATAATAATAATAATAATAATAATAATAATAATAATAATAAAGCCTTATTTAACCTGGCAGAGTTAAGGGCATAGGCACTTTTCTGACACTCAACCAGGAGTAAAAATACGATACAAAAAGCATTTCAATACACCAAAATGTAGTACATAAAAATTGAAAGAGATAATCAGAATACAATGTAAACAATAAATCAATAGAAATGAGACATCTGTAACATGCAGGAAGAAGAAAAGAACATAATAAAATGTGAATAGCGACCCAGAATGCTTGAGACATATGGAGTGTGTAGAAATATGAGGCAGGAATAATAATGTATTTACTGTTATTTTATTTATTTATTTATTCATTTACCTACTTATTTATTTACTATTATTGTGCTGTACAACAGCCAGAAGCCAATAACAGTTCAGCACAAAGCGTAATAACAAAATTACAAAATTAATAAAAACAAAATCATAATACGAATGCAAAAAATAATTATTATTACACATAAGGACAATTATTACAATTAATGACAATAATGATAATGAATGGACGGAATAAAATGGATGACTAAAATACATAAAGTAATGACAATTAAAAATAATTGTAATTGAAAATGAAAGGGTGAAATCATATAAATGAATATAATACAAATTATATAAAAGATAACGAGAATAATATTATCTAAACAAAAGAAATAAATTAATAACTGACATAAAACTCCAAAAGTATATAGGCTACTACACATTAAGTGGATCCAAGTTCACTCCAAATGAGTATAATAATAATAATAATAATAATAATAATAATAATAATAATAATATAGTGAAGTATAAAGCATGACAAACACTATTTTTAGATACCTACTTATACAAAAAAGTTAAAATTATGAAAACACGATTACTTACATGATTAGCAATGTAAGCAAAATGATGTAACAATATATATATATATATATATATATATATATACTGTATATATACAGTATATATATATACTGTATATATACAGTATATATATATAAACGTAATAACCAATAAGGTAAATGTCACTGTAATGTCTAAATGTAAAGAATACTTGGAAACATGCAACCTAGCACAGCTTCATTTCTTATTCTGTCTGTCCATTTCACACGCTCCAACCTTCTCCATATCCACATTTCAAATGCTTTTAGTCGCTTCTCTTCACTTTTTCCTAATGTCCATGTTTCTGCCACATACAATACTACACTCCACGCAAAGCACTTCACTAGTCTCTTCTTAGTTATTTCTCCAGAGTTCCGCAGAAGACGCTCCTTTTTTCTATTAAAAACATCTGTCATTGCTATCCTCCTTTTGACTTCCTGGCAGCAGCTCATGTTACTGCTTATAGTACACCCCAAGTATTTGAAGCTGTCCACTTGCTCTACTGCCTTATTTAGCATTCGCACGTTTACCTTTTTTATTATTCTTCCAACAACCACGGTCTTCGTCTTGTTTGCGTTAAGCTACATCCCATACTGCTTACAGCTGTCATTTAGCTGATTCTTGAGATGTTAGAAATTGTTAGAAATTGTTGATTCTTGAGAGCTAACCTACAAATTTATTTTGTTTGACCGCATTAAATGATTAGTATGAACTCTCAAAACCGAATACTTACTTACTTACTTACTTACTTACTTACTTACTTACTTACTTACTTACTTACTTACTTACTTACTGGCTTTTAAGGAACCCGGAGGTTCATTGCCGCCCTCACATAAGCCCGCCATTGGTCCCTATCCTGAGCAAGATCAATCCAGTCTCTACCATCATATCTCACCTCTCTCAAATCCATTTTAATATTATCTTCCCATCTGCGTCTCGGCTCCCCAAAGGTCTTTTTCCCTCCGGCCCCCCAACTAACACTCTATATGCATTTCTGGATTCGCCCATACGTACTACATGCCCTGCCCATCTCAAACGTCTGCATTTTATGTTCCTAATTATGTCAGGTGAAGAATACAATGCGTGCAGTTCTGTGTTGTGTAACTTTCTCCATTCTCCTGTAACTTCATCCCTCTTAGCCCCAAATATTTTTCTAAGAACCTTATTCTCAAAACCGAATAACACATTAAAATACATTCTGTTTTCTTATAATCATTTATTAATATCAACATCAAAATTACTTTCAAACAACACTCGCTAGTAACTTTCATTTCTTGAATGTTGGCAGATTCTTCAAAGCAAACAATGCTGTCAACAAAACAGTTGAAAAGTAACTGCTAGTTGTATTTGTCAAGACAGAAATATGAAATAAAACCGGCAAAGAAAATTCAACCTGACTAGAAAAGCACTATAATCCATTATTATGTGTAATAAGGGTGAGGGGGGAAATGATTAGGTTACAGTCATACGGTCTTACTAATAAAAACTCTATATACAGACGTTTAACTGTCTTACACTTATACAATGAGTAGCTCGTTTATAAGTCGTGTGTAAATTCCTTACTAATAATCACTACATACGTCGTGTATAACAGTATAACTGTTACACAGCTACGTCATAGTTTCGTCATTACTTCGTTACGAAAGGTAATAGAATATCTGAGGTTCTCTATTGCATCCGATAGAGCGCTCTAGTGTGGGGTGTTAAATATGGATAGTACAACTGGCTCTAATCGATTACCACACTACATTTTGGTCAAAGAGTACAAGCTACAGTAATATTTTTCTAATTATTCTGTGTTCTTTGGTTTGTTCTTCTTTGGTTACTAGGCAACCATCATCATAAAATGACAGTCGATAGGAACAGCTGTTAGAGGGGCGGCCATTTTTTCTCTATATACAACGCTTAAACAAGGGGTTTCGTGTATATTACTGCAAATCAATTCCCATTGTATAGTTACAGACTGTTTATACATCCATCGCTTATGCCTTGTTTATTAGTAAGACTGATAGGGTATGAAGTAAGGAGCCTCGGATTATATAACCTCGCATGTTGGTACAAGCACAGTCTAGTATATACAGTCACGAAGCTCAATACGTAGTAAATATGCAAACATTAGGTAGTTGCTCACCACTAGGATCGCTAATATCGCCTCATTAGAGGCAATGCAAAATAGTACCGTCACAGTCTATTGTTTCTAGCACCCTCAAAACTCAAGCTTCGTGACTGTATATAGTAGACTGTGGTACAACATCGTTGAATATCCTATTTAAAATTGTTGCTATGCGACACGCAAATAGGACATACGAAAAAGTATTAATAAATAAAGACAAGAATCAAAAATGAAATGTCTTTGGAAAGGGGATGAAATCCTAATCATTTTGATGATATCTACAACAAACGTTGTACCGAAGTCAGTGTACATGCTCTGCAAAATGTTGACTACAGATAAGAGGACATTCATCTGGGTACAAAAGCAACACTACTCTGCTTTGAATATGGATGAAAGCACATTTATCAAGATAAAAAGTCAACAATGCTGTGTTCTGAATAAGTATAAAGGACATTAATCAAGATCGAAAAAGTAGCGTTAATCTTTACAAACCATACTGCACGAATGTTCGAGAATGCAGCAGACTCAGTGTGAAATATCTAGTGCGTGATATTTTGTTATCCTCCATGAACGTTTTGTTTTCAGATAACACGGGCTGTTCTTTCAGTGCACGTCATAATAATAATAATAATAATAATAATAATAATAATAATGATAATGATAATAATAATAATAATAATAATAATAATAATTGACCGTAATAATAATAATTGGTCCTAATAATAATAATAATAATAATAATAATAATAATAATAATAGACTAGTAATATAATAATAATAATAATAATAATAATAATGACTTTGTTAAGTTTATATATACAAGCTTCAACATTTTCAACATTTCTGTCACTTGCGTTTCTAATTCACTGCGGGCTAAAGCAAGGAGGTGCACTATCACCTTTACTTTTTAACTTCGCTCTAGAGTATGCCATTAGGAAAGTCCAGGATATCTGAGAGGGTTTGGAATTGAACGGGTTACATCAGTTGCTTGACTATGCTGATGACGTGAATATGTTAGGACAAAATCCACAAACGATTAGGGAAAACACGGGAATTGTACTGGAAGCAAGTAAAGAGATAGGTTTGAAAGTAAATCCCGAAAAGACTAAGCATATCATTATGTCTCGTGACGATAATATTGTACGAAATGGAACTATAAAAATTGGAAATTTATCCTTTGAAGAGGTGGAAAAATTCAAATACCTGGGAGCAACAGTAACAAATATAAATTATACTCGGAGGAAATTAAACACAGAATAAATATGGGAAATTCCTGTTATTATTCGGTTGAGAAGCTTTTATCATCCAGTCTGTTGTCAAAAGATCTAAAAGTTAGAATTTATAAAACAGTTATATTACTGGTTGTTCTGTATGGTTGTGAAACTTGGACTCTCACTTTGAGACAGTAACATAGGTTAAGGGTGTTTGAGAATAAGGTGCTTAGGAAAATATTTGGGGCTAAGAGGGATGAAGTTACAGGAGAATGGAGAAAGTTACACAACACAGAACTGCACGCATTGTATTCTTCACCTGACATAATTAGGAACATTAAATCCAGACGTTTGAGATGGGCAGGGCATGTAGTACGTATGGGCGAATCCAGAAATGCATATAGAGTGTTAGTTGGGAGGCCGGAGGGAAAATGACCTTTCGGGAGGCCGGGTCGTAGATGGGAAGATAATATTAAAATGGATTTGAGGGAGGTGGGGTATGATAGAGAATGGATTAATCTTGCTCATAATAGGGACCAATGGCGGGCTTATGTGAGGGCAGCAATGAACCTCAGTAAGTAAGTAATAATAATAATAATAATAATAATAATAATAATAATAATAATAATTACAATAACCGGGCGACACATTGGGGTTTTTCATGGTTTCCCTCAGTCACTAAGGCAAATACCATATTGGAAATTTACATGCCATGATTCATCATCGCCTCAAGCACCAATATCATATACATTAATAAAAATCGATAATTATTTACTTTAATACAAGCCATCTACAACACACAACAGGAACTCAACAATAGTGAAAACGGCCTACTGGTATACCCACAGTTCCTAAACACGCGATATGACCACAAATGTTCAAGCGTGTATAAATAAACTTAAAAAAGTCATTATTATTATTATTATTACTACTACTACTACTTAGGACTGCTTACGGCTTTTAGAGAAACCGGAGGTTCATTGCCGCCCTCACATAAGCCCCCTATCGGCCCCTATCCTGAGCAAGATTAATCCAGTCTCTACCATCATATCCCACCTCCCTCAAATCCATTTTAGTATCCTTCTATCTACGTCTCGGCCTCCCCAAAGTTCTTCTTCCTTCCAGTCTCCCAAGTAGCACTCTATATGCATTTCTTGCATACGTGCGACATGCCCTGCCCATCTCAATTGTCTGGATTTAATGTTCGTAACAATGTCAGGTGAAGAATACAATGCGTGCAGCTCTGCGTTGTGTAATTTTCTCCATTCTCCTGTAACTTAATTCCTCTCAGCCCCAAAAATTTTCCTAAGCACCTTATTCTCGAACACTCTGAACCTCTGTTCCTCTCTCAAAGTGAGAGTCCAAGTTTCACAACCATACAGAACAACCGGTAATATAACTGTTACAAATTATAACTTTCAGGTTTTTTGATAGCAGTCTGCGTGACAAAAAGTTCTCAAGCTAATAATTGTAATTTTATTTGTAATTGTAATTGTAAATTTAATACTATAGTCCCGTCGCTCTAATTTCCGGTAGCCAATCACATTGCAGGTCGGCTACATTTAAACGTGTGCGTCTTGTGATTCGCTGAAGACTTTATGCATTTCCTAAGGCTCGATAAACACTTTATATAATCGCCCGCCATTTTGCCTCTTTCGTTGGTGTTCGCAGAAAGCACACGAAGACGTTATTTGCCGCTCAATTATTTGCTGAATTACAGTGCGTTTGATTTATTATCATAGGAGCTACGACATGATAATGTTTAACGGTGTGGCAAATAGATTCCTCGTGTGGTAGCTCGGCAACGAAAGGACAAAAATGGCGAACAATACTACCTACCTATAATCTCTTCGTTGTAAGACTAATCCTACAGTAAACAATGGCACGTGACTGAAGTGAAGCTTGATTGGCCGCAGTTTGGCGCCAGAGATTCTCAGTAAGTGATCCCGCCAACTCCTGTACATTCTGTTTCATGTTAAACATTTCCCGTTATTCGTCAAAGTAGACCTAACCTCACTACTATGCATTCGTTTGCTTATAAACTGTTACTTTATAATTAATTAATTGGATTCAACTCACTTAACTTACCATATACATTCAACACTATTTCTTTCTCTCTGCTTTTGAGAGGGTTTCCATTCTTATGCTTAGTAACCACGCTCATTGAGTATGCAGGAACCATACTATCACGTATTTTCGGGAACAAGCAAGTGGCGCCAGCATATTACAAGAACAGACTATCTTGGTATTACTCTTAGTATTCATCCGCTTACAACGTAAATAACAAAACATAAAAGTAGCTTTTCTTTTACATAGTGTTTTACACATGAGTGAAGTTATATGTTTCGTCGTATTTAATAGCTAGAATTCAATTTTTATTTTCAAATAATACAAGGTTACGATTTGCAAATACGGAACTATATTTTCCTGCGTCCTGTGAGTGTTTCGACTGGGAGCCAACCACAGATATGACAGTCACGTGCTTGTGTTTACATTAGGATTTTTCTTGCAGCGAAAACAGTATAGCCTTCATAGATCCTTCACTTCCTAAGACGTAAGCAAAGCGGAGGAGTCACGCCGGGAATAACAGCGACGCGACTATAATTGTAATTTTATTCTTCATATTATAGTTGGAACGTCCTGGTAGAGGGGCAGGTTAAAGAAATAAATACTACTAATACTAATAGCATTAATAATAATAATAATAATATTATTATTATTATTATTATTATTATTATTATTATTACTACTACTATCGTCATATGAAATCTTGATCTAATTAGTAAGATATATCCAAAGTTCATATTAAACCAAGCACAATAATTTACTGCACTGAGGTCTGTAAATTATGAATGCGGCTATGAAGATTTTCATCAAGATACGACCTGTAATACTCATTACGTGCCACAGTGTACAATGCCTTATGTAGGACACGGAACATGAACTATGTACATACCTTGACCATGACTAGATTTGTTATCTTACGTACACATTTAGAATAGTACTTGGAAAAACGAGATAATTATGCGAATACCATAATAATAATAATAATAATAATAATAATAATAATAATAATAATAATAATAATAATAATACTAGTAGTAGTAGTAGTAGTAGCAGCAGTAGTAGTAGTAGTAGTAGTAGCAGCAGTAGTAGTAGTAGTAGCAGTAGTAGTAGCAGCAGTAGTAGTAGTAGTAGTAGTACTAGTAGTAGTAGTACTAGTAGTAGTAGTAGTAGTACTAGTAGTAGTAGTAGTAGTAGTAGTATTAGTACTAGTAGTAGTAGTAGTAGTACTAG
The DNA here is from genome assembly GCF_040183065.1 of Periplaneta americana. NCBI lineage: Eukaryota > Metazoa > Arthropoda > Insecta > Blattodea > Blattidae > Periplaneta > Periplaneta americana. The sequence continues at coordinate 175,716,647 of NC_091128.1, forward strand.
TAGTAGTAGTAGTAGTACTAGTAGTAGTAGTAGTAGTAGTAGTAGTAGTACTAGTAGCAGTAGTAGTAGTAGCAGTAGTAGTGGTAGTAGTAGCAGTAGCAGTAGTAGTGGTAGTAGTAGCAGTAGTAGTAGTATCCTTAGTAGTAGTAGTAGTAGTAGTATCAGTAGTAGTAGTAGTAGTATCAGTAGTAGTAGCAGCAGTAGTAGTAGTAGTAGTAGTAGTTGTAGTAGTTGTAGTAGTAGTACTAGCAGTAGTAGTAGCAGTAGTACTAGTAGTAGCAGTAGTAGTATCAGTAGTAGTAGTATCAGTAGTAGTAGTAGCAGTAGCAGTAGTAGTAGTAGTGGTGGTGGTGGTGGTGGTGGTGGTGGTGACTGTTGACGTTGTCTGTGCACGCGACATGAGCCTGCAAGGCGCATGCGCACGCTGACAATGGCGTTCGATTTGTGACTGGTGGTGGCACGCCGTCCGCTCCCTGTTCTCACCCCGCTGCGACCTCATTAGCATGTGTGCGCTTCATTATTAAGAGTGGGGCAACATGGGACCATTGCCGTGCTTCTTGTCCTGCACACAACACACGTCGAGCTGTGTCATTACGAGCAATTGAAAATGTGCATCCAGCAGCCGAACGAGTCGCGATGTCGTATACCTCAGTCACGGCCACAGTGTATGGTTAATCTGAGAGCTTGAGTGGTGACTTCCTCCATTGGTACAGTAAGGAGAATCACTCACGAATTATGGAACATTTAAAAAAATCATCAGATGGAACACTTCACAATGAAAATTACACATAAACGTAACATTAACACAGAGTATTGCGGTCAGGGGATTATTATTCACAATGATTTACATAAACATTACCGCTAGACGTTGACATGAAAGTTTGTAGTTTGCAAACTTTCATGTTTATATTTACGTGATTTCTAAACAATACACAATCGTGGAGCGCTGAAGTGTACAACAGAATATGGCGAAATGACGTCGTTGTAATGTTTCCATGGTTACCAAGTGTCTTTGCTGTTATGTTTATGTTCCCATCGTGAATGATTGTATGTCTTTTTTTTTTATTTTACGGTAACGTTTACATTCTTAAGACTCATTCACAATGAAAATTAAACATAACGTAAGTGTTAACTTAAAAAAGTAAACGTTACTGTAAAAACAAGGAAATTCACGATGGGAACATAAACATAACCGCAAAGATACTTGGTAACCATGGAAACATAACAACGACGTCATTTCGTCATATTCTGTTGTACACTTCAGCGCTCCACGATTGTGTTCTGTTTACAAATCACGTAAACATAAACATGAAAGTTTGGAGTTCGCAAACTTTCATGTTAACGTCTTACGGTAATGTTTATGTCAATGTTTATGTGAATCATTGTGAATGATCCCATTTGGTAACCTGGGCGCAAACTTCTGTGTTTATGTTACGGTTATGTTAAATGATATGTTTTATTTCACGACGCTCGCAACTCCAGAGGTTATATCAGCGTCGCCGGTGTGCCGGAATTTTGTCCCTCAGTAAATCTACTGACATGAGCATGTCGCATTTAAGCACACTTAAATACCATCGACCTGGGCCGGGATTGAACCCGCAACCTCGGGTATAGAAGGCCAGCTCTACACCAGCTGCGCCACCTAGGCCGACAGTTACGGTTATGTTTAATTTTCAGTGTGAATGGGCCTTTAAAGATAAACGTACCGGTAACATAAACACAGAGGTTTGCGGTCAGGGGATTATTATTCATAATGATTCACATAAACACTGACATTAACATTGCCGTTAGACGTTAACATGAAAGTTTGCGAACTCCAAACTTTCATGTTTATGTTTACGTGATTTTAAACAATACACAATCGTGGATCGCTGAAGTGTACAACTGAATATGACGAAATGACGTCGTTGTTATGTTCCCATGGTTACCAAGTATCTTTGCTGTTATGTTTATGTTCCCACCGTGAACGATAGTATGTCCTTTTGATTTTACCGTAACGTTTACATTCTTAAGCTAACGCTTACGTTATGTTTAATTTTAATTGTGAATGCGTCTTAAAAGTCTGTATTAGGCCCGATGCAGACTAGCGTCATAAAGACGCGCGTCCATTGGTTGACGCTGCGTCCCTGTGTCCACCCGTCCACACGTAGCGTCATAATGACGCATATTGTTCCGACCTTCGGAATCTTTCAGAGCTCCATGATGGAAGTGTACAGACGAAAACGTGCTGTTTTTGCGTATTTAGTTTACAAAAACTAGTTGAAGTGCACAGAGAGGCGGTTTTGGGAACATCCATTGGTTGCCAATCGATTCCTTCAAGGTACTTTTACGACAATGTTCACAGAGTTGAGAGAAGGTGATACAAAATTTTTCAATTATTTTCGAATGAGTCTTAAATCATTTGATGAACTGGCATGTAAGATAAGTGATTTGATCAAAAGTGAAGATACTGTGATGAGACTAGCAATCCCTCCCTTAGAAATGTAAAGTTTAAGGCAAGTTCACTCATTCAAAGTATATTGATATTGAAAATGAAATACATACTAGGTTCAAAAAGTTCCCGGAATTTGTTAGCATCATAGAAACAACGTACCTTAAACACTATTCTACAGAATTCCCTTCAAAATAGTTGCCTTCCGCAACTACACACTTTTGCCAACGCGTGTAGAGTTCCTGGAAGCAGGCCTGGAAGCCATTTTGTGAAACCCGTCTTAGTGCTCTCGTCGCGTTTGCGATAACCTCTTCAGCATTGAATCTCCGTCCTTTCAGACGACTTTTCAGACGGGGAAACAGAAAGTAATCAGGTGGTGAGAGATCAGGAGAGTATGGTGGGTGATCCAAAGCAGTTATGTTGTGCCTGGCAAGAAAATTCTTTACAATAATTGCGCGATGAGCAGGTGCATTGTCATGCATAAGGAACCAGTTGTTTTCTACCCACTTTTCTGGACGTTTCCTTCTCACTGCGTCCCAGAGGCGACGGAGGGTTTCTACGTACAATTCTTTCGTTACAGTACGACCTTCTGGAATGAACTCATGGTGCATGAGACCCTGAGAGTCGAAGAAAACTTCCAACATAACTTTGCTTTAAGTGTGCTTAAATGCGACAGGCTCATGTCAGTAGATTTACTGGCATGTGAAAGAACTCCTGCGGGACAAAATTCCGGCACATCCGGCGATGCTGATATAACCTCTGCAGTTGCGAGCGTCGTTAAATAAAACATAACATTTAAAATAACTTTGCCTTTGGAAGTGTCCCTAGGAAATTTTTGCTTCCGAGGAGATGTTTTCGATTTCCACTCACATGACTGTCGTTTAGGGACTGGGTCGTACAAGTAGCACCAGTTTCATTTTGTTTAAGAAATCACCATCTTCATCAGCCATACTGATCATGTCCCCAGCAAAACACAGAACTTGATGTTTGTACTTTGCTCTGTGGACATAATTACAAAATGCGACGAACAAACAAAACACTATGATAAACAATTGCCTACAACTCAAAACCAATAATTGCCATTATCAACAAACTTTAAGGAAATGACATCATGAATGTTACCAACAAAACAAATGTATAATATCCCTTGTTATATATTAATACGAAAAATGGCAGTAAAATTCCGGGAACTTTTTGAACCTAGTAGTATGTTTAGTTTGGTATTATTAGGTTATATTTTCTAAGTTTTAAAGTATAAGTTTTAAAAGTATACAAGTGAACTTTAGGGAAGACTTAAATAACTGACAAACAACTATACTGATTAGCTATCTAGCATTTGAATACATAATCTATCACTGAATCATTACAAAAATTAATACAATTTCACTGCACTTACATGAACAACAATTAGATCTAAAGAAACTGAAACAAGTCTACAGACTGGGTGGAGTCTTCTAGTGAGTGTGCGGAAGTTGAAATGTTGCTCATCGCAGGAGAACATTGAACAGAGAGGATACTGCCAGGGTACACGTGGCTGGTTTTGGGAAGGAAAATGCTGCTCCTGAGGAACATTGTGCTGTGTATGGGTTGCGGTATGAATAACAGACAGTCTTATTTTCTTGGCAAAGTCCAAAACTCCACTTCAATTTTTGTTCAACATTAAAAGTACTGACGATTGCAATCAGAGACTAAAAAAAAGACCTATCATCGTTAGGCTTAGGAGCAGGAACATTAGGGATTGGAGTCTTCATGAAAGATATCATAGTATCCTCCAAATTCCTTCGTCGCTTTGCTGGACGCTCAGAGAGGAAAGGTGGGTTAGCTGAGGCATTCCTCACTTGAAACATCTGGGAATTTTTTAATCGCTTCAATAAATAATTCTACGTCGATTTCGCTGTCCATACTATAGCCGATAGACGTCTATCTTTACCTGACGCTGCGTCCCGGGGATCACGTGTGTATGGGTCACTTTAGAACAATGTACTTCCAAACCGCGCATCAATGGGACGCTGCGTCACAGCGTCCTTTTAACGCTAGTCTGCATCGGGCCTTAGTCTTGAAAGTAAACAAGAACATATTCTTATTGATCAAAGACTTGACAATTCTTTGAAGTAGTTGGCCAATGGACTTAGATAAGATTATGGCGCTGAGAACGACAAAAACATGGGGTCCTGTCCGAGAGAAGTTGTTCGGGAGTTAATTAAATTATATGAATTAAACCCATGCTTGTACTCCGTGGATTCTTTGGAACACCACTATACAATGAAAAATAATGCGTATGACGAAATTGCAAAGCACATAATTATCTCGAGTTAGTACCAGTTAGGCTACATGTTATTATGACGATATTCTAACCTATAACCCAGGCAAATACTAATCGTTAATATTTTGTTTTGAAGCAATACGGTATCCAATCGTAATAATATTCCCTAGTTATTGTCCGAAGGATTTACGTATTTATATTTTAATACTAGCTGTACCCGTGCGCTCCGCTGCACCCGTTAGAAATAAATATAAAGTAATTACATAATTAAAATAGGACATTTGATCCAGGGAACATTCGTGTTTGATAGAAGGATAAATCGTTTAATATGTTACTTAATTTAAATTGTATTTAAGTAATTAAAATGCTATCATTGTGTACCAGAGACCACTCATTTGGTGCAAATATAATTGGTTTAACATTTTTATAAATTAGTCTTGAATGCATCCTTTAATAAATCACTCCAAATTAATAGAGTTGATTGTGTAAAAATGTAAGAATTCACGATCTCCTATGCACTACTGCCATAGAATGAATAAATTTGTTTTTCTTCCTACTAAAAAATTTAATATTTTGCACATAGCAGTTACGGATCAACGACACTATAAATTGAGGCGGCGGTGGAAATGTATTGTATTGTTATTTTAAAACTCTTGTATATCCTTAAATATCAGTCCTATCAAAATTTTGCCTGGAATAAAACTTATCGCAACTCATTTTTAAAGAAACTTTTGTTATGTAACATTTTTCACAAAAATCAATAATAAGCGAGATATTTTGGTTTATTTAATTCAGGCCCCCCCTTATAACCCCCCTTTTAAATAAAGTATTTTCAATGCTATATAGTCTAAAATCTAAGTTACAACGAATTTAATTTATGTTCCAATTTTCATCGAAATCCGTTCAGCCATTATCGCGTGAAAAGGTAACAAACATACAGACAGATAGACAGACAGACAGACAGACATACAAACAAAAATTTCAAAAAAGCGATTTTCGGTTTCAGGATGATTAATTATACATGTTAACACCAATTATTTTTGGAAAAGCGAAAATTACCAGAAAAATTTCGCTTACAGATTTATTATTAGTATAGATTTGTTAGGTTAGTCTACATAGCTTACAATGAACTTGAAGCATTAAAATCTTGTGAAATCTTTAGCAGTATGAAATAGTCTTTGACAACATTTTTCAATATTAATCAATCGTTGACAATCTTTGTCAGGTTTTCTTGTAAAGTATTGATTTCCAAGTAAAATTTGATCGAGCAGCTTTAGACGATAACATGAACATTTACGAACTGTGAAAAATCTCTCAGGTTTATACTTAACCTAATTATAAAACAACACACAATCACACAGCGCTTTAGTATACAACAAACTATTATAAAATGACGTCGTTGTTATGTTTCCATGGTTACGTAGTATCTTTGCGATTAAATTTATGCTCCCATCGTGAATAATGTTTCGATTTTTTTTAATTTGACGGTAACGTTAACATTTTTAAGTTAACGGTTACGGTTTTATTGTGATTGAATGGATACTATAAGGGAAAGCTTCGTTTATTTTTTATTATTTAGCAACACCTGCATGTTCTTGTGCCCAGTTAAAGTTCTGTCGCTTTTCTTCAATGTTGCCTGTCATTTCAGTCCTTGTGCTTATCGAAGTTTGAGAAAGCTTATAAAAATGAATAACGCTTTAAAATACAGGGCATATCAAAAGTCCGGTAACACTTTCAATATTTTATTACACAAAAACTACTAATGATAGCACTTTCAAACACACGTCAGTTTAAAGTCAAACTCTCAAAGTTATTCAGCCGCTTAATTTTCAGCGACGAAGCGACATTCCATACGAGTGGGAAAATTAGCAAGCACAACTGTCGTGTTTGGGGTACACAGAAACCTCACAGAATCATTGAACATGAGCGTGATTCACAAAGGTGAATATTTTCTGCGCGTTGTCACAACGAAAACTGTACGGACCTTTCTTCTTCATTGAGGCTACTGTGACTGGACATTCATATCTGGACATGTTGGAGCAATGGTTGGTGCCTCGACTTAGACAAGATCTCGATGACGATTTCATCTTTCAGCAAGATGGGGCTCCGCCACATTTCCACAATGCAGTTCGTGCTTACCTGAATACGGAGATGTCTGATCGTTGGATAGGACGTGCTGGAGTAAGGGACAGATGTTTCATGATATGGCCACCATGGTCACCCGATATGACTGCATGTGACTTTTTTCTTTGGGGGTAACTAAAGGACCGAGTGTTTGTACCGCCTTTGCCACGTGATTTAGAGGAACTAAAAGCCAGAATTCGAGAAGCTGCCGCCACGGTCACAGAGGATGTGTTGAAAAGGGTATGGGAAGAGTTTGATTATCGTTTGGACATCTGCCGAGTCACTCGTGGTTCACACATTGGATCTCCGTAAGGTGTAAAACGAACTTTGAGAGTTTGACTTTAAACTGACGTGTGTTTGAAAGTGCTGTCATTAGTAGTTTTTGTGTAATAAAATATTGAAAGTGTTACCGGACTTTTCGTATGCCCTGTACATTGTCATCTGCGGAATTTCAATTCACGATCTACAGAACTTGGGGAATAACTCAGTTGTAATGCTTACATAATTTGTGAACGTTGTGCTTTCAGCAGTATTATACCAACTTAAGTGTGTGAATTTTGAGTGGTATGACGTAATAGTACACAAGTTTCTATAATTCGGTAACGTGAGTTAGTTTTAATGGCTGCATAATTTAGTGAGTTGCTCAGAGTTGCAGCTGGAGTCGTTAAATGTGTCTGACTCTGACCTCGATATAAAATAAAAAAGGAACTATTTTAACACTTTCGCCACCGTGTGAATCGGCGGCCACCTCACGCTAAGGAAGACAAATTAAACGTCGCGTCGAGTCACTCTATGTGGGAGTAGTGGCAGCAATCTGGCAGGTATGAATTTCGTAACTTCATACAGAATGTTATAACCCGCTCCAAAGTTGTTGGCAGCTATGCAGTAACAGCAGCAGTACAGGAAAATGTCATTATAACGAACGCCAGTGTAACGAAACTTTCACTATTACAAACTTATTTTCTGTCTCCTGCCTTTTTCCCATATAACTTGATAAAATTCTTTTCGTTTTTATCAAAAAAAAAAAAAGTGTAACGGAATAAAAATTTCGCTCCCTTTGCGGAAAAAAAAATATTCTCAGCAATTTTTTTAAATATAGGATATTATTTATTTTCAGTTAGGAGTAACGTTTAGCGCGTCTGACCGAAACCAATTGGCCCGGGTTCGAATCCCGGTTGGGGCAAGTTACCTGGTTGAGGTTTTTCCGGGGTTTTCCCTCAACCCAACATGAGCAAATGCTGGGTAATTATCGGTGTTGGACCCCGGACTCATTTCACCGGCATTATCACCTTCATCTCATTTAGACGCTAAATAACCTGAGATGTTGATACAGCGTCGTAAAATAACCCAATTAAAAAAATTAGGGAAGTAGGGACATATTTTATATCACAGAAATATAGCAATGGCGAAGGAAGCTTTTAATAGAAACATCTTTTGCGGACCTCTGGAAAAATAACTATGGAAGAGACAAGTGAAGTGCTTTGTGTGGAGTATGGTACTGTATGAGACAGAAACATGGACTTACGACGAAGTGAAGAGAAATGACTAGGACTATTTGAAATATGGGTATGAAGGAGAATAGAGCGTGTGAAATGGATAATTATTTATTTATTTACTTATTTACTTATTTATTTAGTTATTTATTTATGTACTTATTTATTTATTTAGTTATTTATCTATTTATTTAGTTATTTATTTATTCAGTTATTTACTTCTTTATTTATTTACTTACTTATTTATGTATTTATTTATTTACTTATTTACTTATTTATTTATTTAGTTAATTACTTACTTATTTATTTATTTATTTATTCATTTAGTTATTTACCTTTTTATTTATTTATTTATTTACTTATTTATTTACTTATGTACTTACTTTCTTACTTATTTACTTATTTATTTATTTATTTAATTGGTTATTTACTTACTTATTTATTTATTCATTTAGTTATTTACTTACTTATTTATTTACTTATTTATTTATTCATTTAGTTATTTATTTATTTATTTATTTATTTATTTATTTATTTATTTATTTATTTCACTTTCCCCAGTAGGGGGCTGCCTTTGCAGTCAAAATATACAAAAAAAAAACAATAGAAAATGTAAAAGAAGAGAAGAAAAAAGTATGTATAACACAGGTCATTCAGCCATCATTTCAATATTATGTTAGGATGTGCACTAAAGATACCACCATACGATGTAAATGGAGTATCCTTTGCAAGGAGAGAAATACTCTTCATAACTGACTTGGCAATATTGAAGTCTACAGATGATCACAAACTGCTTGGAAGCTGTGTTGGAAAGTGTGGATGAAGAAAAAATAATGCTGAAACTGATCAGGAAGAGAAAAAGGAATATTCTGTGTAACGAACTGAGAAGAAACTGCACACTGATATATTCTGGTGAAAGGGAGAAAAGTTCTGGACAGAAGAAAGTATCAGACGATAGACAACAATATGGCGATATATAGATCGCATGCGAAGACTAAGAGGAAAACGGAAAAGAGGAAAATTGGAGAATTCTTGGATTGGACTGAAAGACCAGCTCTTGACAGAAAACTGTAAATAATTTAAAAGCAGGTACTTGTTTTTGGAATGTCTGACACAACATACTTCGTTTCATGGACAGTTCTGGAGCGGTATAGCAAAGAGCATAGCAACACTCACAGATTACTGACCTCATCGAGGGGAGAACAACTGCAACAGCAGTGAACGACGCGGTAATCAAAGTCAATGATGTGACGCAACAATGAATTCCGCTACATTACATGGACACTTAAAATTTTGTGGCAAGAATCAGTGTTGCCAATTGAGCTGCCTCCCGCTACATCTGGTGTGTTTCTGTGTTTGTTTAGCGAGTACAATTGATTAAATTTGTATTTTAGATACAGGGATTCAGTCTTTTTTTTTAACCCTAGCAGAGACGAAATACTCAATGTTTATATTGACTATTACACTCTTACTACGTCACACTACTTTTGACCAATAAAACGGTACGAAAGGACGTATTTCAACCAATCATGGCTGCTTATCGCACAATTTTATCGCGTCCCTACCATTTGTTTAATTTTATCGCGTCCCTAGCATTTGTTTCTTTGTTTGCCAACATTTGAAACTGCGCTGGTCTGGACGTCAAAAAAAAGAAACCACCCCAGTAGATGCACAGCAGTTTCAAATATGACTCGCATTGGCATTCAAGAACAAGAATTAATAAAAATCACTGATCATACCTATGCTTCTTCTGAAATCCGATTTACAAATAAATGAAGAGCACCATTCGGAAATCCTGAATAAGTTGAATACACCATGTAGGCCTAAATCAACGAGTTCCACTTCTATTACGCACACGTCCAATATAACATCAATTGAACTACCAACCACATTCAAATTTGAAAATTGTACATTCAATAATTATTCCTTTTAAAATTATTCATGTTTATTTTTTATGTCATCGTCGTTAATTAAAACTTTTCTAACACTTGTGTATATTAGTTAGGTTATGTTATAGCTTCTGCTATATGATATTATGGATAGTCACGTATCAGAGATAGTTTAATATTAAGATTTATTGAAAATCATCTGTCAAGTGACGTTGATTACTGGGATTCGGATAATTGAAGTGGAATGTTACATTTTAATAAAAATGAAACTGAATCAACAAAGCCTTCTTGACTAGTAACATTGCCATCGTGTATCGAGAACTTCTCGACGAGAAGGCATTGCTCACTACTGCCATCTAGCATGCATCTAGCGTAATATTTGTAATGATGAGATGGTACAATAATACATTTGAAGACAGTTGTATTTTCGTAAGTCAATTAATATTTTATTGTATTGGAGTACTTCGTTACTTCTAATCTTTATATACTTTTTTCTAATCGTGTAATAGTCAATTAAATCCCACTCGAGTTTTGATTTTCTCTAGGTAAATCAAAACGTCTAGTGAGGTTACTGTTGATAATAATTATATGAATTAGGTGCTTTTCACTATTTTATGGCGGGTTTTAGAGATTAGAGTTGTCAACACTGACACATACTTCAATTTGTACACTGGCTTTCATAGATATCTGACCCCTACTAATCGATAGTGATTCGTGTAAGTTTGGCTTAGTTATTACTTCTATGAATAGATGGCGAAGATAGTAGTCAGTAGAGATGAGCAAAACTAACTGTCGCTCTCGCTCGCTGTGTTCGTTGAATTTGTCTTTCGAGTCTCGTCTCGTTATTCTCGTGCGCTTCGAGTCTCGCTCATCATTCTCGAAATAGCATTTGGTCGGCGTGGAAAGATTTCGCAACTTTGAATAACATACATCATTGAAATAAATAACATTATAAATGTTTAAACGAGAGAAAAAGACAAAACAGAACAGTATCTTAGTTACCAAAATGTTCTGGTTCTATTATATGATATTACCTATGGTTATGTAAATAGAAAAAAAAAACAATTCTAAAATAAATTAGCATTTCTAAGGGCCGATTGTATAAACCATTTAATCTTAGATCAGAGGTTAAATTGATCCTTGTTCTAGCTGAACTTGGAATTTTGTGTTGTATAAAGTCTAATCTGAGATTAATTTGTCTCCAACTAAAGTCAACTTTGACTGAAGAAATTTCTCCGATTAAGTTAGATGATCCAAGTTCAGTTATTTCTTTTCTGTTTGAAATATACGAGTGGTAGATTGTGCAAATAGAATAACCATTGTTATTAATATTAATAGATATGGTAGTTACACTTATATATATATATATATATATATATATTTTTTTTTTCAATTTCTTGCCTTAATACACAAACAATCTTATATTTTATAAGGCTCTATCGTGTTCAGCAGTATCAAATAATATAACCTATAATTATATTATGTTTATAATGACCATTAATTATTAATGGATGTGATAGGTACATTCATAAATTTTCAATTTGTCGTTTTATAAAGCTTTATTATGTTTAGCAGTATCAAACACCATAACATGCTAACAATTTGGAGAACAGTCAACCTTCTTCTTATTGTCCGCCATTATTTACATTGCACAAATAAACCAGTGTCTCCAACAGTGTGTACGGAAAGTCGCCAAAAAGTAGTTGTAAAGTCGCAAGATTTCTCATTAATCAACAAAGAAAGATTAAATTTTGTCACTATGGGGTGCTAAAAAATTCGCTAAACACCTATTTATGCAATACAAAAGTTAAAAGAAATTGTTATTGAAAAAGAGTTAAAGTCGCTAGATTGGTAACACTGAACAAACTTGTACAACATGGTCCGCGCATCACATATTTCACCTGTTTATGCGATGTTGCCAAATCCTTTTCACGTGAACTTAGATTGCATTTGAACCAAGGTAATTGATCGCAGAAAAGTTTTATACAATAGAAGAAGTGTCTGAACTCGGTTCACTTTTCGATCTTCGATCAAAGTTGATCTTTAGTCAGAGAGTTTTATACAATTGGGCCTAAGAAACATAAAACATGACAATATCTTTTTACTTGAGATTGCACACTTGATCTCAAACATATGAAAAGGAAATTCCTAGCCTTTGAATAAGGGTCTAGTAATTAAATAAAGATTGGGGGACGGATTATCATACATTCAAAGGTAGAGATGTTTCAAATGGCTTCTTGATTGTTTATACATAGGCTATATAACAGTTTCCAAGTAGATAAAAGTTCAATCAGGTATAAACAACTGTGGCGATTCAAGGCTGCTTGACTTCAGGACTTCGGAAGATCAATATCGAGTCTCGGAAGACTCAGGCCCGATTGTATAAACCATTTAATCTTAGATCAGAGGTTAAATTGATCCTTGTTTCTGCTGAACTTGGAATTTTGCGTTGTATAAAGTCTAATCCGAGATTCATTTGTCTCAAACTAAAGTCAACTTTGACTGAAGAAATTTCTCCGATTAAGTTAGATGATCCAAGTTCAGTTATTTCTTTTCTGTTTGAAATATACGAGTGACAGATTGTGCAAATAAAATATCCATTATTATTATTAATATTAATAGATATGTTAGGTACATTTATATATATTTCTTTCAATTTCTTGCCTTAATACACAAACAATCTTATATTTTATAAGGCTCTATCGTGTTCAGCAGTATCAAATAACATAACCTATAATTATATTATGTTTATAACAACCATTAATTATTAACGGATATGATAGGTACATTCATAAATGTTCAATTAACTGTATTACTAAACGAAAATTGTCGTTTTATAAAGCTTTATTATGTTTAGCAGTATCAAACACCATAACATGATAACAACTCGGAGAACAGTCAACCTTCTTCTTATTGTCCGCCATTATTTACATTGCACAAAAAACCAGTGTCTCCAACAGAGTGTAATACGGAAAGTCGCCAAAAAGTAGTTGTAAAGTCGCTAGATTTCTCATTATCAACAAAGAAATCTTAAATTTTGTCACTATGGGGTGCTAAAAAGGTCACTAAATCCCTATTTAAGCAATATAAAAGTTAAAAGAAATTGTTGTTGAAAAAGAGTTAAAGTCGCTAGATTGGCAACACTGAACAAACCTGTCCGCGCATCACGTATTTCACCTGTTTATGTGATGTTGCCAAATCCTTTTCACGTGAACTAGATTGCATTTGAACCAAGGTAATTTGATCGCAGAAAAGTTTTATACAATAGAAGAAGTTTCTGAACTCGGTTCACTTTTCGATCTTCGATCAAAGTTGATCTTTAGTCAGGGAGTTCTATACAATTGGGCCTCAGAAGTCTTTACGTCAAGTACGCGACGTAATACAACATTGTCGTGCGGGTTTTCGGCTTTGTGGGCGCTGTTAGTCTCGCTTTCTCGATCGTTGTTCATCTCTACTGGGTGTTCAGTTCAAAATGTGTCTTGGCTCGCTGTATGCCGTCATGTGGCTAGCTGACGAGCCTAGAGAATTCAATCTTCCTACACTTCCGCAGCTCAGGTGTATAATCTAAGAGGCAGAGAAGTTGGCTAGCAAGTACGGCGTTCATTCTGAAGAGTACGTGCCGATACGTACGGTAACGCCAGTAGTGGCAGGAATGTGAACTGTTTGGAAATACGTACTGTCGAGATATGGGGAGAGGGTTAAGACGATTACTTACGTATTTGTTGACATTAACTTCGACGGTCAACATGGACACGGAGCATTTGATTTGTGTTGTGGAATGTTACCGTACGCAACCGATGATAACAAATACCCTGCGTACGACTTGCCGGCGCAAAACACAGTTCGAAAGAGGTTATGGTAGCACACAGACCGTACAGACCGCCATCTGTTGCTACTACGTTGAAGTTATACCGTACACGTTCTCAAGTTCAGATTGAAGAACGCCTTAAATAATAGGCAACTTCTCTAACATATAATCTGAAACTCGCTTCAAATCGGTGACCCAACAACAGTGACGTCATGACACACTTTGAAATGAACACCCAGTAGTCTATGCCACATCCACAATGACAATAATGCTGAATGCTAATGTGCTGGGATACAAAACTTCTGACTTTTCAACACACACGTGTATCATTAACAGACAACAAATTTAAATAGTTTCTTTAATGTAATGAAAAAAGTTGACAAAGTCAGGTGTGGAACCCTCATATGTATAGAAGAGAAAAGGACTGTATCAACATAGGCCCGGAAATGCTTGGTTTCTGGGTAGACCTTGCAAGTACACCGTTTCAGATGTTATTAAATGTTATTTCAGTTATACATTTTTTTTTTCACTTAAGCTTTTTTTCTTGAATTACCCATAAAAACGTATAAAATAAAGTTTTATTGTAATAAAGTTGGGGGAAAATTTCTTTTTTTGTTATTTTTGTCTTGATGTTTCTCAGTGTTGTTGAAGTCTACAAAATTACATGTTTATATGAAGGTCTCCTTCTGCACTAAAGTACAAAATCTTGGGTTCCATAAAGCTGTGCAAATATTCGCGAATGCCCATTCCTGCTGCAGTATTACGAACAGAGCCCTGCGGCTAAAATTTCCGCCGATCCTTTTGTTCTACCTTGATGTCCTTTCTTCAGGTTTCGGTTGGTGGGCGACTTAAAACAATGCGTCAAGAGTCTCGAAGTTCAGTACACATACACGCGCCTGACCCAGCTGTTCAGCTTTTGCAGTATATTTTTCAATTGACGTAAATTGTACAATGGACGCCTGTTAAATCATAGCAACAAAAAGTACTCTCTGCTCTGCATACATGTGTGTGATGCGTGCTAAAGTTTACTGAAGCCAATCTGCGGTGTTTCGTTGTCTAGCTCTTGAACTGCTAGCTTTGTGTCAATTTATCTCGCGTAATTCATGTAAAATTAGCGCCATTGAACCAGTCTGGAGCAGATATGATTAATTTAATATGATTAACCAGTATGGAGAGAGAAATAAATCGTCCGGCCTTAAGCAAGGATGACCACGAGGATCCGGAAATTAATAACAAATAAATATATAAAATAATTTCAAGGGAAAAATTGTTCCGGGGCCGGGTATCGTTCCCGGGACCTCTGGTTGAACGTACCAGCGCTCTACCACTGAGCTACCCGGGAACTCCACCCGACACCGTCTCAACTTTTCCCTTTATATCCACACAACTCGCGTGGGCTGACGAAACGCCAGAGACCCACATCGAGTGCACACAATCTCTGTGTGACTTGGAATTGTGGTTTCAAGTCACACAGCTTTACAGGGAGCTTCACCTGAAAGACTAGATTTGTATAATATATACGTCACTGTGTACGTTAACAGAAAACCACAATTCCAAGTCACACAGAGATTGTGTGCACTCGATGTGGGTCTCTGGCGATTCGTCAGCCCACGCGAGTTGTGTGGATATAAAGGGAAAAGTTGAGACGATGTCGGGTGGAGTTCCCGGGTAGCTCAGTGGTAGAGCGCTGGTACGTTCAACCAGAGGTCCCGGGAACGATACCCGGCCCCGGAACAATTTTTCCCTTGAAATTATTCAAATCTGCTTTACAGGGAGCTTCACCTGAAAGACTAGATTTGCATAATAAATATATAATTAATTAAATATGAATATTGTTATAAAAATAAAATGTAATAATTAAGCACCACTGATTATCAATTATAAAATAAAATCTTAGAAGATGACTTTAAAATTATACTTATAAATAAAAGAATTTATTTTAAATTAGCATATCCTTAATTAACGCCTTCTGAATGGTATAAATGAAATTGTATAATCTGCAGGGAATCTTTAAGAATTTGCGAGATGATTTTTTGAATTTCAAAAGATGATATTGATAATTGTTTTAAAAAATTATATGTAAATTTTGGTAAAGAACTCCGAGCACCAAAAAATAAACCTGTCACTGACCAATTGAACTGCTGTGGATTGAACTTCGACGTAGCTCATTGGTTAGAGCACTTGGTAGTAGAACTAAGGATTCGGGTTCGATTTCCGGCGCCGGAGCGAATCTTTCTCCTCTAATACCATAAGAGATATATTCTGGAGGACCAAAAATTAATGTTTACGTAAATTCTTCGCCCAACAATGCATAATACTGTGGAATCCCGGCCACCAAGTCATTCAATTGAGTGTACTCCTTGTATAATGGCAGATGACAATATAATATATCAATATATATATATATATATATATATATATATATATATATATATATATATATCGAACTTGGAGTCAGCCCACAAAGGGGAAAACTCTACAGGAGAGGGATTCGATCCGGTTCTGTGGATTGAACTTCGGCGTAGCTCAGTGGTTAGAGCACTTGGTAATAGAACCGGGACCCGGTTCGATCCCCGATGCCGGAACGAATTTTTCTCTTTGTCTTCCCTTTTTTTTCTTTGTTTTCTTCTTGTTCTCCTTGTCTTCCCCTTGTTTTCCCCTTGTTCTCTATATCTTCAATTTGTTCTTCTTGCTTTCGCTCTCTTCTACTTCTTTTGCTCCCCATTTTTCCTTGTCTTCCCGTTAGCTTTTGTATTCTTCTTGTCTTCCTTGTGTCGACCTGGTTGGCGAGTCGTTATAGCGCTGGCCTTCTATGCCCAAGGTTGCGGGTTCGATCCCGGGCCAGGTCGATGGCATTTAAGTGTGCTTAAATACGACAGGCTTATGTCAGTAGATTTACTGGCATGTAAAAGAACTCCTGGGGGACAAAATTCCGGCACATCCGGCGACGCTGATATAACCTCTGCATTTGCGAGCGTCGTTAAATAAAACATAACAATTTTTTGTCTTCCTTGTATTCTCCTGGTTTCATTTCTCGCACCAGCCACACATAGTTCTACGTAAAGATATACAGCATAGTAAAGCTATGCACCTGTCGACAGGTGGTCGTACCCATACGTAGTTCTACGTAAAGATACGAAGCATATAAAGCTACACACTTGCGATTTTTTTTTATTAAATTAGGCTAGTGGAAATGCACGATTTTAATTAAGTTGGGCAACTTCGGCATTCACGTTTAGTCTTGTCCACCACAAATATCATTCCAACCAATTCTGGGGGTCGAACTCGAGTTCGTAGCCATCAGAGGAATGTCACGGACGGTGGTGAGAGGCATTGTACGGTCTGGCAATATACAGGGTTAGTTAAAAGTCCGGCACCACCTAAATAACTTTTGAAGCATGTGGTTCAGTGATATGAAACTTGGTGTGTGTGTGGATAACCATATACTAAGAACTCAATAATGGTATTACCGAGGTTTTTCTACTTCCGGTTTAACCGGAAGTAACTCCAACTCTCTTATTTTAAATGGAACACCCAATATATATTTTTTAATTTTTTAATAAAGCTCATTAAGAGCTTTTCAAAAATTACCCACACTTGATACTTCTGTACAAATTCAGTGTTGCTAAATAAAAATGGAAGTGGTGCAAGATATTCCTAAAGCCTGGTTAAATCATTCCTTAAATGGTTTCTACGATCGAGTGACACATTGTAAAGCAGCTGATTGCTACCAATTTGAACACATAATTTAGAAGGTGAGCTAGCTTTGTTTTGTTTTTGTTAAGGAAGGAGTATTTTATTATTTTAATATTCGATACACTTTTCTGTTTTCTTGACTTAGCAACACTGAATTTGTACAGAAGTATCGAGTGTGGGTAATTTTTTAAAAGCTCTTAATGAGCACTATTCAAAAATAAAATAATATATTGGGTGTTCCATTTAAAATAAGAGAGTTGGAGTTACTTCCGGTTAAACCGGAAGTAGAAAAAACTCGGTAATACCATTACTGAGTTCTTAGTATATGGTTATCCTCACATACCAAGTTTCATGTCACTGAACCGTATGCTTCAAAAGTTATTTAGGTGGTGCGGGATTTTTAACTAACCCTGTATAAAGTTTATATTCGCTTGTCTTTCGTTCTGGTTAGACGTCGAAGACGGAAAAAGAATCAGTTGCCTTGCTAGAATTGTATTTCGCGTTGGCTTTTTCTCAAATATTCGTTTTCAATAATTCACACACTTCAGGAATGACGTATCACTGTCCTAACCTGTACTGTTTCTTACCACAGATCCAAAATCCACCACCCAGCCATGACAGTGCAGCTGTGTTCCTCCCTTCGCTTGCTGTTTAAATTTCTGTCGTGATATTTCCCCGGGCTAATGTCATAAAAGCAAACTTTTTTTACCTCTCTCGTAAGTCGTTCGTCATCTATATATATACTATTTCCATAACGCTGTGAACTGCAGGAAGGTTAAACGCAACATCCGTATAGATACCGTAAAAAAATTCAGAAGTAAATCGCAGGAGGTTCAATTTCAGAATATGACTTCACTCAGATGAAAATATTGTACGACTTCCACCGTATTTGAACTAAGTCTGTGAAATTCTACCCTGTAACATAATTTAACCACATGTTATGGAATTAGGGTCTTCCCCTTTCATTATACAGGGTTATTCACGAAATTCAACTCACACTCGGCTTATTTCTGAGGTACTTGTGAGAAGTAGTTTGAAAACTGTTTGGGCAGGTGTCATAGTCTGCGATGAAATCGACTGGAAATTCTCCAGTATACAGAATGAAAATTAATTAAACCGACAAACTCTGGGAGGTTTTATGGGACACCAAAACAAGGTTTTCTATAATAATAATTTCAAGGGAAAAATTGTTCGGGGGCCGGGTATCAATCCCAGGACCCTTCGCTTAGCGTACAAATGCTCTACTGACTGAGCTACCCAGGAACTACACCCGACACCGTTCCAATTTTTCCCTTTATATCCACACAACTCATGTGAGCTGAAAAGGCGCCAGAAACCCAACTTTGAGTGCACACAAATTCTGTGCGACTTGAATTGTGGTTTTCTGTTAACGGACCTCTAAAAACTCTCATGTTTATACACTGCCTACCAAAAAGTTATTGGGCACCGTTTTTGCCACTCTAGAACCTTCAATTAGGTTCAGTTTTCAGTTATGTATTTATATATTTATAATAAATTTTTTTTATAAAATTGATACATTTTTTGTTAACACAATATGAAACGTAACTGACCGTATATTTCGATTGTAACAATGACAGCATCCATGGATAATAAAGAAAGCTGTGGAATACCATATAAACTGCAGTTTCATAATTAAAAAAAAAATAAAATCATCCTTCACGAATTAGGCCTCTGTAGACCTGTTTCGGCCCCATCTAGCAGTCTTCCTAACGGTCTTCCTGGTCGACGATGTCCTCCAGGTTTATATTGCATCATAATTTTTGGGATTCTTGAATTTTCCATTCTTCTTACATGATCTAGCCAATTGAATTTGTATCTGGTGATTTTTTCTTCTACTGACTCTACTTCTAATTGTTCTAAAATTTCTTCATTCCTTTTTCGGTCTAAAAGAGTATATCCTGCTGTTCTCCTGAAAAATTTCATTTCCGTTGCTTTGATTCTGTTCATGTCTTTTTTTTTTAATGTCCAAATCTCGCTTCCGTATAGAAGGGTGGGTAATGCTAGTGTATTATATATTTTTATTCCTGTAGATTTTTGTACTAATTTAGCTTTTAATGTAGTGTTTATTATTCCTAGAATTTGTGTAAATTTGGTAATTTTCTTGTTCACATCTTTTTCATTTTGATAAGATATTTCACAACCCAGATAATTGAAATTTTGCACTTGTTCGAGGCATTGGTTATTGTGTATTATCTTACTTCTCACTGGGTCTTGTCCTAAAAATGCCATTACTTTTGATTTTTGTGCTGAAATTTCCATCCCAAAATCTTTTAATATTTCATTTAAGGTATACAATCCTCTTTGTAAATTATCCTCTGAATTGGAAATTATGACTTGATCATCGGCATAGAGTAAGGTATTTAATGTTAGAGCACTGGTTATTTTGATTCCTGATGTGTAGATTTGGTTCCATTTTAAAATAATTTCATAATTTTCGTGTAATAGTCTTATTAATGTTGCAAAAGAAAAGTGTGTGAATAATTTAAAATCAATTCATATTAAATAATGACATGTTATAAAAGTCGTATTTATATGTTTTTTGAAAAACACTAATCTCAGGGAAATTTTTCATCTCTCCATGTTTGCTAAAGTCCTCGGAAACGATGTAATGTATCGCGATTTCTTTTGCGGCTCAGTATATGTTAGAAATAGACTTGCTGAGTAAAACTACCGTTATATTCTGTTTTACAGAGATTTCTATTTTTTTTATTGGTCTAAGTACTGATCTCGCCCAAAAAGGGTCGGACCTTCAAAATGTCTGGGAATCCCTGATCTAGCAAGTACCATATCAAAGAAAAAATTTGATCCAATGCTAAACAAGTGACGTCAGAATAAAGTGACGTGACTCATAGGCGTTGGTAAGCAAGTGACGTTAGATCTTTAAATTTCATCTTCGGAATATGTATGATGAGACTTTCTTGTGTTAAATTCTAACGTACCTTGTTTACATGTTTCGACCTATTATGGGTCATCCTCAGAACTGGTCGTTGCTGGTCTTGGCGCCTCTTGTTTTGTTTCCTGTGAGGGTGTGTTCGTGTAGTATAGTGTAGAGTCAAAGAGTGTGTATGTTCTGAAATTGAGTTGTGTGTTGAGAATTTCGTTGGGGTGTGTTTTCGTGTGTCTGTATATTTCATATTGTTCTAGTGTGTTTAGTTTCTGTTTTTTTGGTTGGATGTATAGTATTTCCATGTCTGTGTTGATGTCTCTGTGGGTGTGGTTAGCATTTGTGATGTGTTCTGCATATGTGGAGGTGTTTTGTAATTTTGTTATGGCTGTGTGTAACGTGTTTGAAATGATCTGCATGTCTGTCCTATGTAGAAGTTGTTGCATGTGTTACATTTGAGTTTGTGTACGCCTGTGTGGTTGTGTTTGTTTGTTTGTGTTGTTTGTGTGTTGAGGTCATACATAATCCGAAGTGATACAGTGTTAAAAGTTGTGGTCCCTATCACCACGGCATGGTGCGTCCTCAGGTTGCGGATCGAGGAGACGGCCTCCAGATATGGAGGGGTAGCTGCGAATATATTGAATAAGTAGTCGTGGACAGCCGATGAGGGGTGGTCCTCCAGCTTGGGGGTTGGGCGAAGAGGTAACAACCCATCACCGTAAAAAACAGCTTGTTACGAATCCTTCAATGATACTCGGGAGGTAATTAAACACAGAATAAATATGGAAAATGCCTGTTATTATTCGGTTGAGAAGCTTTTATCATCCAGTCTGCTGTCGAAAAATCTGAAAGTTAGAATTTATAAAACAGTTATATTACCGGTTGTTCTTTATGGTTGTGAAACTTGGACTCTCACTTTGAGAGAAGAACATAGGTTAAGGGTGTTTGAGAATAAGGTGCTTAGGAAAATATTTGGGGCTAAGAGGGATGAAGTTACAGGAGACTGGAGAAAGTTACACAACACAGAGCTGCACGCATTGTATTCTTAACCTGACATAATTAGGAACATTAAATCCAGACGTTTGAGATGGGCAGGGCATGTAGCACGTATGGGCGAATCCAGAAATGCGTATAGAGTGTTAGCTGGGAGGCCGGAGGGAAAAAAACCTTTAGGGAGGCCGAGACGTAGATGGGAAGATAATATTAAAATGGATTTGAGGGAGGTGGGATATGATGGTAGAGACTGGATTGATCTTGCTCAGGATAGGGACCAATGGCGGGCTTATGTGAGGGCGGAAATGAACCTCCGGGTTCCTTAAAATCCAGTAAGTAATTAAGTAAGTATGTAATCAAGATGTATGTTTAAATTTCAGTAACATTTTTCTCCAATTGGCCCTTGACCATGTATGTTTGAAGTTAAAAGGGGACAAGTAGAGACGTCTGTGTGATAACGAGACATCTATTGTAAGTTGATATGAATTGCGGTCTGAATGCGAATAGAAGGGCAATTGTATCTCTCTCTGAGTGGTGCATTACGTTGAATCAGGCTTCTGTTGGTGTACCAAATTCCGATTACCGGCGCGACGGAAGAAACACGTCGAGGCTGTGTGTATTACTCCCACACAGTACACGTGAAAGCAATCACGGCCAAGCCTAGTCGGCTGTCAACATGCTAGCAGCCACCAATTACCTCCGTATAAACAGCGTAATCAAAGGTAGCCTGACCAGAGATGGATGTGTTCTCAGCTGTTTGATCCGCGTTATCCATACTTGTCTGACCCTTAAGGGGTGAGTTAGGCCTACACTTTTTACTATCATATAATTTTACTACAGTAAAATCTATGACGGAAGCTTTATAGGAAGGAAACCTGTCGATACGAAAAGAGAAATCCCAGAACGGAACGATTTTATAAATGAAAACGACTTCTATAAGCCGGAAACTTCCGTAACACGGAAACGTAATGGTTTTAAAGAACCATTGGTTGATTGTTGCTTGATTATACGGAAATTTATTTTTAAGTTAATGGCTCAACTACAAAGAAGGCAGTGCGAAAATATATTATACTAGTGGCTTGTGCAGCAAATGCTGCAAACTAAGTTCATTAGACGTTCAAATAAACATTTTTTAGATTTATTTTCAGTGAGGAATACCAGACGTTCTGAAAGTTATTTGCTTCCATAATAATGAAAGATACTCTCTCTCTCGAGCCAATACTGAAGAGAACTACGGATATAAATATTTACACCACACCGCCATTAAATATACGAAAAAGACCCAACCCCACTTGATTAATAACTATAAAAATATTTGATTTTTAATAATATTATTATCTTACGTAAGTTTTATAGCTTTCAGTAACATATA
Organism: Periplaneta americana; assembly: GCF_040183065.1. Classification (NCBI taxonomy): domain Eukaryota; kingdom Metazoa; phylum Arthropoda; class Insecta; order Blattodea; family Blattidae; genus Periplaneta; species Periplaneta americana. The sequence goes on from NC_091128.1 coordinate 175,739,621, forward strand.
CTATAATATATACTATATAGCCGCCACTCAGTAAAATATAGAAATCAAAATCTAATTTAAGTTATTCTCTACATCTACTTATATAACCCCAAAACGTTTCACTTTCATATCATCAATATAGCATTAATATGTATAATTAATGAAAAATAGTCACATCATGGCATTAACTACAATAATATTTCATTTCTAATGATAATAATGCCATCAAACCACGTCAAGTTTTGTAGATTTTAATATCCAGTACACAGCTGTACCCAGAAAATTACACACCACAGAATCGAAGCTGTAAATTATTTTTAGTAAGTTAAGTTTTTAATAACCAATCTAATTTGAGCTCTAAATATGTCAGCATTCTTGCAGATCATGGTCTTCGTGTAATATTGTTTACTGTAGTGTGTGTTTTGTTTTATTCTGAAATGCAATTATCTAGTTCTCAAAACTGACGACAGATGGATTTTGGAAAATAGGAAAATCTTGTTGAAAAATTGACATTTCACTGAAAACTACTATTTTTCTGAAAAACTTTGAGTTCCAAGCTTCAAAATGAGGGGTCATTTATTAAATCCGTTCAACCTTTTCCCGTAATTTCCATTACCAATTGAAATTATATATAGGCCTATAGATTTGTCCCCTGCACCCAGTACGTCTGTATCATTTTATTTAAATTGTATACTGAATTGTAGGCATGTGGTGATTTTAAGTTTGTAATCTGTTAGTTTTATTGTAAATAAAATTACCAAGAAAGCAGAACAAGGTGACTGATACATACGCAACGTCGTCAAAATAAGATACGTTAAGAATCACGATGAGATAAATTTGTTACGTCTTCTGAATAGATATTAGCCGTAAAAATTCGTATTTATGTATGGCTTAAGTTGTCTTTGCATGTTAGTTAAATTACATGAAAATTTAAGCAACCCTTTATAAGAAGGAAACCTGTCGATACGGAAAGAGAAATCCCGGAACGGAACGATTTTATAAATAAATACGACTTCTATAAGCCGGAAACTTCCGTAACACGGAAACGTAATGGTTTTAAAGAACCATTGGTTGATTGTTGCTTGACTAAGACGGAAATGTATTTTTAAGTTAATGGCTCAGCTATAGAGACGGCAGTGCGAAAATATATTATATTTGTCCTCTGCACTCAGTACGTCTGTATAAGTGCATATGACAAAATGGAGTGTAATGTGACTCTCAAAATACACTTTTTACATTCTCATTTGGATTTCTTTCCTCCTAACTTTGGAGCGGTAAGTGACGAGCATGGGAAAAGATTTCATCAAAAAATATCTGAAATGGAAAGGCGATATAAAGAAAGATCATCATCCAGCATGCTTGCAGACTATTGTTGGTTCCTTGTAAAATATAGTCCCGGGTCTAGTTATAAACAGAAGTCATGCAGAAAATTATTTTAAATGTAAGTTCAAATTCCGAGATTTTTCTCATTATACGCATGAAATATTTTTATTGTGTTTTAAACTATGTAACATCATTTTTGTATCCAGTACACATTTTTCAAGTATTATGAGAAATTTTGAATCCCTAGTGTGTTGTAATTTTATCAGTAGCAGTGAAAAATTAAAAACAAATAAGTTTTGTCATAAAAAAATTCAATTCATTTCCCCCGGAAAATGGTACGTGATGGGGCAGTTTGGATTTTAAATTCAGATTTAGGGCACACATATTAGTAATATTCACCTATTTCTATTTCGAGCAAGACAAAAAGTAAAAATTTGTTGTTAATTATTATCACTATATAGTCCGGGTCAGCTTACTTCATACCCTAAGGGTGAAACCTAACCATTTTTCCCCCATTACTACATATGCTAGTGGATTGTGGTGATTTTCTTGTTTGCAGGTTGAATTTTCTTTTACCAACTTCGTTTCCAATTTCGATACTGACAAATACTACAAATGGTAGTTGATTTTGTAACCGGTATGTCGAGAATATTTGTCGGTACCGGAGTTCCATGATATTGAAGTTGTACTAGATTTCTGAGCCTGTTAATGGAAACTGGTGAAATTTAAATATACTAATAATTAATTAATATCAGTATTGGTATTAATACATAATAGTTATTTTATGTGTTGCGTTGTGGTTACAATTCAAGACTATGGTCAGGTAAATTTTCGGAGTTAGTACTAATAATTTCATGCGGTCAACCAAAATACATCTTTAGGTTAGGTCTCGTGAATCAGTTGTTTAGTCAAACCAATGAATTTCGTATTACTTACTTACTTACTTACTGGCTTTCAAGGAACCCGGAGGTTCATTGCCGCCCTCACATAAGCCCTCCAGCGGTACCTATCCTGTGCAAGATTAATCCAGTCTCTATCATCATACCCCACCTCCCTCAAATTCATTTTAATATTATCTTCCCATCTACGTCTCGGCCTCCCTAATGGTCTTTTTCCCTCCGGTCTCCCAACTAACACTCTATATGCATTTCTGGTTTCGCCCATACGTGCTACATGCCCTGCCCATCTCAAACGTCTGGATTTAATGTTCCTAATTATGTCAGGTGAAGAATACAATGAGTGCAGTTCTGCGTTGTGTAACTTTCTCCATTCTCCTGTAACTTCATCCCTCTTAGCCCCAAATATTTTCCTTAGCACCTTATTCTCAAACACCCTGAACCTATGTTCCTCTCTCAGAGTGAGAGTCCAAGTTTCACAACCATACAGAAGAACCGGTAATATAACTGTTTTATAAATTCTAACTTTCAGATTTTTGGACAGCAGACTGGATGATAAGAGCTTCTCAACCGAATAATAACAGGCATTTCCCATATTTATTCTGCGTTTAATTTCCTCCCGAGTGTCATTTATATTTGTTACTGTTGCTCCAAGATATTTGAATTTTTCCTAATTATTTAGAATAACCTTCCAACATAAAGTACGGTAAGTGAATAAGTCATTTAGTACGTAGGATCGTGTGATATCTGGCAACAGTTGGCAACACTGACAAGACGGCAATATTTGCTGTTTAGGAAATGTTCTTATGTGCCCCTCACTATAGGCAGTTTTAACAATGCATGAATATTCTTAAAGTTTCCTTGTGTATGAACATCTTAATGTTACAGAATAATCACAGACGACCACATTATGAGCGAATTAAAACTAACTGTGCACAGTTGCCCGCCATTAGGCCTACCCTAAGTTTATTTTGTTCTGTGCGAGTGTGTGAACTCTTCTTGCACGTCGACCATCTGTGTAACTAAAACATTTACCACACTCCACAATTTTTGCCTTGTCAATCACCTACTGCATATTTTATCTGCACAGCTTGACCACTGTATAAATTACAAGTTGGACATTTTGTATTGGTGAAATCCCTGATTCAAAAGAATGTCAAACTTAATTCAAACACACGGTGAAGTCCTAAACCGTAATGGTTACATAATGAAATAATGTTGCACGTTATATCAAACAAATCCAGTCACAACGTGGGTACTGTTCTGGCTTATTCTGTATAGCCTACATTCCCATTGAACGCGTAAAGAGTCGGTGGCTTGAAAGCAAACAAAAATATTTTAACAATTATTATAATAAAATAAAAAAATTGAAACTCTTGTAAATAAAATGTTTTAATGTTCATGCAGGTTTGAAACAAATGTGGAAGTTAACAAAGAGTGGCAACATATGTATACCGCTTGATTTACAGTGAAGTTTGTTTTAATTAATTGGGTAACATCGTCACACGCTGTTGTCTTCAAAATACACAATTTGTTTTGTCATTTCTCCATCTCTTTTACACAAGGTTTCAACGAGACTATGACGTGTTCCACATGTTCAGTTTTACCACAGTCTACTATACAGAGTGTTTCAAAAATACGGGGCATAATTTCAGGTATGTATTTCCCACATGTAGACAATCAAAATAGTTCATTACAACATGTGTCCAGAAATGCTTTATTTCCGAGTTATGGCCTTCACAACATTGAAATTCACCGGAACGTTTTTCTTTCCGCAGGTCGTTGTCATTACAGAAGATGTTCAAAATGTCCACCTCCTGCTTGAATACAGACCTTGCATCGATGTCTCATTGACCTGCGAAAACGATCCCAAACTCCAGGAGTATTGCGTATGTCCTCAGAACATGCCACAATTCGATTCCGAAGGGATTCCACATCAGGCACCGGAGACGAATAAACCAATGATTTTAAATGGCCCCACAAGTAAAAATCGAGAGGGTTCAGATCAGGTGAGCGTGGAGGCCAAGATATTAGGCCACCTCTTCCTATCCATCGATCAGGAAACCTTCGATCCAAATACCGGCGAGCCGTACGACTGAAGTGTGCAGGAGCGCCATCATGCAAGAAGTGAATGTGTTGACGATTGATCAGTGGAGTGTCTTCTAAAACATGAGGTATGGTTCCGGTGAATTTCAATTTGTGAAGGCCATAACTCGGAAATAAAGCATTTCCGGACACATGTTGTAATGAACTATTTTGATTGTCTACATGTGGGAAATATATACCTGAAATTATGCCCCGTATTTTTGAAACATCCTGTATACAGTCACGAAGCTTGGGATGATTTTTTGCATTTCTCGCGATAGTTGCTAGCCGCTTGGAGCGCTGTGAGTACTAAGAACAATAGACTGTGTCACTGCCATCGTGATCTAATACAGGCCATAATGCAGATCATGTGACTCGCTTAACCCAATCACGAAGGGCGGCGTTTCAACCATATAAATTAATTGGAATGCATAAAGAGTAACATATATTTCTCTAAAATGTAGTGTAATTCCATTAATAAAATTTAAAACAATGATTATGAGACACTTTAGACATAATTCATTTGCGAGTTAAGGTGTAATATTATTTTTGGTGTGAGAATTACGTTGTTCGTATGTGTAATACCTGCCTTTATTTCGATTAAATATTGCGAAATTCTTGTACATTCATTTATGCACGATTCAATAATTTTCAATTGCACCGCACGGATATTTAGGTACGTTCAAATTATAGGTTATGTTTACTGTACCAGTTGCCCCTTTCTGTCTAATTTTAGTGATCTCCAATGTCCTGCCACTACATATGTATGTTTTGTCTTATGGTAATTATAGGTTATGTTTACTATATCTTATATTCCTAAATTCGCAATCATACATAATAATTAAACATAATGTCATGTATGACACCCGTCACATTCTATTTGTCCGTATTTTAATACTACAATTGAGTACTGAATTATTGTATTTATCTACTACCTAAGAGACGAAGTAATACAAGCACTTTATTCTTCTTCCTCCTACTATCACCCCTTCTGAAAACAGTTCTTCTCTAAATCCTCCAAGTAGATGTTGAAGTCCACACCTGTGGAGTAACGGTTAGTGCGTCTGGCCGCGAAACCAGGTGGCCCGGGTTCGAATCCCGGTCAGGGCAAGTTATCTGGTTGAGGTTTTTTCCGGGGTTTTCCCTCAACCCAATACGAGCAAATGCTGGGTAACTTTCGGTGCTGCACCCCGGACTCATTTCACCGGCATTATCACCTTCATATTCAGACGTTAAATAACCTAGATGTTGATACAGCGTCGTAAAATAACCCAACAAAATAAAAAAGATGTTGAACAAAGTAGGTGATAAATGTATCCGTGTCGTACTCCTCTCTCTTCCTTCAGACATTTCTTTTCCTATGCCGACTTTGGCTGTCAAACTTTTATTTAAAATCCCAAACATCTTTACAATCGCAATGGTGTTCACTATAATAGTCATCATTAGGGACCGGATTTTTATGTAATATCAAGGTGTGAAATATGTACATATTTATGTAAGAAAAATAAGCTGAATATGTACCAAAATATGTAAAATCATGAAAATATTTAATATCAATATCTGCGCTGGTTTGCATTGTTAAGCCTAGATATTTGTAGTCTGGTACAATTTTTAATTTTCTGTTCTTCATGACGATTTCTACTGTTTCTGGTGCTCTTCCGCCGTGTCAGAGTATCATCATTTCTGTGTTGTCCACATTTATATCAAATTTGTTTCTATTGCACCATTTTACCACGATGTTTATTGTTTCTTGTAACTTTGTAAGGTCTTTAGACCCTACTACTATGTCGTCCACTTATGCGTATGAGATTATTCCCGTCTTGATTTTTACAATACAGAGTAGTTGTATGAGAAATGCTGTCTTTTGTTCACTCATATTTACAGTGGGGTCCACACCTGTGGAGTAACGGTCAGCGCGTCTGGCTACGAAACCAGGTGGCCCGGGTTCGAATCCCAGTCGGGGCAAGTTATCTGGTTGAGGTTTTTTCCGGGGTTTTCCCTCAACCCAATACGAGCAAATGCTGGGTAACTTTCGGTGTTGGACCCCGGACTCATTTCACCGGCATTATCACCTTCATATTCAGACGCTAAATAACCTAGATGTTGATACAGCGTCGTAAAATAACCCAATAAAATAAAAGTAAAACATTTACAGTGGGCGGTAAGGGGTGAGTGCCCCTTTTACTTCCTGGAACTTAGATGTTATGTTTCGTCCCGAAATATAAGTAGCTTTTCTCGGGTAGGTAAAAAGGCTTATTTCAAATTGTAAACTTCCCCAGCAGTAGTTTTCTTTTTCCTTTCAAAGAAGTATAAAATGAATAAAACCCCTAAATATGTAGATTTATGTAATATCAAGCCATAATATGTAATGTGGGGTAAATATGTAAAAATATGTAGTATGAAATGAAGAGTTCGCGGGAAAAACGATGAATGTCACATTTCTGTTAAGGATTAGATAATGATCTAATTGAGTCTATAACTGCAAGATGTAGTGCTGTTTCTATAGAAAATAAAGGAAAGGATTACTGTATTCGTGGTGAAAATTCTCCTTTTTGCCATTTTTCATAAGAACAACATTAAATTTCGCAGTGATCCATTGAAGTAGATAATGACATCAACCTAAAGAAAACTGTGACATTCATCGTTTTTGCCGCGAACTCTTCAAATTTTAATATATTAATGGTAATTACAAGATTCGCAAAGATTTGTTATTTATATACGGTTAGGTTCAAAGGAATATAATATGTAATTACATAAAAATGCTGTCCCTAGTCATCATAAAGATTTCACACAATTATAGTGGTCCCATGTATCGCCTGTCACTTTTTATTGGCGAACTTTTATAAACTGATACAAGTCACGGAAACTCTTCGTATGAATGTTGCTTCACATCTTCGCATGAGAGTGTCCAGCAGGTGTGTTGATATCTTCGACAGCGGAGCAGATTGCTGGGGGTTCCCCGTCGCCGCTGCGATGCCGTCAGAAAGCCAGGAGCCTCTGCTGACACCAGCAACTGCCCGCTGAGTAAGACGTGGCAGTTCGTGAGTCAGGCTTCACCTGCACCTTTTTATTTATTGTTGGTGTCACAGAACTTCTGGACGTGTCTGAAATAAAAGGAAAAAATAATACAGATATTGCAAACTTTGAGCACACAATATATTACCCCACGCTTGCGCCTGGTGTGCTGCCGCCCGCCTCGCTTCGTGACTTGACCCAGATCCGCTCGCGTCTTGCCTTGATGGGCCAGGGGTGGCCAGACCTCAGCGGGACCTCAGGACACACGTGCATTAAATCTGGACTGATGAATATGGAACTGAACGCCACATGTGCGGCGCGTGGTGACGTCATGACGACTTAATATAAAATGTCAGGGCTCTCGTTGTATCGCTCTTTATAACAATTGCATATTTACATTTTTTAGATTCCCCCCCGCCCCTCTCTTCCCCTTTTCGTTCTACTCTTCCCTTGTCCCTCGTTCTCTAGCTCGTAATCTATTCATTTGTATTTTACTTTTTTCACTCTTCATTTTTTTTTCTTCATTTTCTTTTCATTTCTTTGTTCCTGTCTTCCTCTCCTCCTTTCTTATTCACATTTTACTCTGTTATTTTCTTTCTGGCTTCTCTCTCATTTTCTATTTGTCTTAATCCGATATCGCCGCCTTACAAAACGATCTTAAGGTTATTGAAACCTGGACGATAGAAAATAAAATGAAAATCAATGTCAGTAAAAGTAAGTCAATATCCTTCTGTAGAACGCATAAAAAAATTTGTCTCGTATATCAGCTGAATGGTACACTGGTGCCACAAGTGAACACTTGTAAATACCTAGGTATATATTTAAGTAACAAACTGGGTTGGGAGGAACAAGTCACTAATACCACAAGAAAAGCCTGGAAAGCACTACATTTCTCTATGCGTATTCTGAAGAAATCTAACCGAAAGTCAAAAGAATTAGCGTACAAAACCCTTGTTCGCCCAATTATGGAATATGGAGCAATAGGTTAGGATCCGTACAGACAAAACCAAATCGATTCAATAGAAAAGCTCCAATGCAAGGCAGCAAAATATGTCAAAATGGGGAAGGGACATGGTGAAGAGATAGTAAAAGACTTCGGGTGGGAACTTCTCAAATCAAGGCGACGAAAAACCAGACTCACCGCATTGTTTAAGGCACAAATGGGACACAAAGCATGGACCGACATCAATGCTAGATTATACCTGGTAAGGTTTAACTTGTCTCAGTAGCAATAAAACCCCAATAGGGTGGAGATTATAGGAGGGTTGTAAATTTTCAGTATTACTTTCAAAACCTTGTTATTGTACAGACTACCGGAACTCAGTTTCTTGAAAGACAAGCTCAGTGACGGAACTATACAGTACGAAGAGAGTTATTTTGTTACTTTATTTTGCGTTACAGAACTAATCAACTAGTCCCTTCCGCCACTGGCATCGCTTCACTCCCCCCATCGCAATAACAATATAGACTAGGTAAGACATATCTCCTTTCTCTGTTTTTCACAGTGAGACAAGATTTATCACACAGACTTTAGGAACACCATCATACCTAGGAAGGGCTGGTCATATTAGGAAGTTTAAATGTAGAAAAGAAAGAACGGACGTGGCAAAATTTTCCTTTGTTAACCGCACAATAGTAGACTGGAACAGCTTACCTGCGGCAATCTTTCAGGGTGGTCCTCTTAAAACCAATACATTTAAGGAAAGGTTGAAAAGATTAGACTGAAAATGTAATTTGGGGTGCAGTGTGATTATTTAAGTTGTGTCATGTAATTAATTGAGTTGATATGTAATTAATTAAGTTGATATGTAATTAATTAAGGTGATATGTAATTTAGTTTATATGTAAATAAATTAAGGTGATATGTAATTAATTAAGATGATGCGTAATTAAGTTGGTATGTAATTAATTAAGGTGATATGTAATTATTTAAATTGGTAATAATTGGGTGAAATAGAAGTACTTATAAGTTAGATTTACTTTTGCTTACCGTAGGCGTTATTGTAGAATAGTTTTTATTTATAGTCCTAGGTTTATTGCAGTAACTGTAATTATTGTATATTATATATCACTGCCACCGGGTGTATACCCAATTGTAGTGTTAATAAATACATACATACATTCCTTTCTATTCTCTTCCTCTCCCTCCATTTTTTCGCTTACCTGCAGCTCTTCTATCTTTCTTCATTTTTTTTCCTACATTAAAAATACAATTTTTATCAACTGTTTGTTGATTAGAAGATCACACTTCTTGTTACGCGGACCGCAGGGTCGTCATAGCAACGTAAACACATTGTAGTAACCTCAGAAAATAAAATGATAGCGGATTAATCGCTATAGTTTTTTATATAGGTCTTTCACTTCAAAACTTCCCAGTCTAAATAACTATTTATTTAAAAAAAACATCAATTTAGATATTGAGGGCATAAGTTCTTTAAACTGTATTTTAAGTCTCACTCCCTCGTCCCTCCACCTCCTTTCATACTTTGAGATGGCACTCCTGTATTATTATGATATTTAAATCTGAAAGAGTATTCAAATGTTTGTGTATGTCATTCATTTGTTCTCACATCTTTTTTTTTTATTTTCGCCTGGCAACCTGGATTGTTGTTATTATTGGCAAGAGCTGAAGAGAATAAAATTACAAAGTCTGTTATTAATTACAGGTTATTTTTACTCACACTCGTAATAAATTCATTGTACGCAAAAGTATCACTTTTTATACTACTATTCTTCATTTTTCACTTTGTCACTTTTATTTCGTGTACTCCTTCATCGCCCTCTCTTATTTCTTTGTTTGCTGGTTTAATCTTCTGCCTCTGCTGTGTTCATTTCTCATTTTTAGCCTTTTTTTTACTATTCCTTTATTTTCTATTATGTCATTTCTCTGTCCTTTTTCTTGTACTTCCCTCTTGCTTTCTTTATTTTTCTTGCATGCTCTCAGTTCACGTTTATTAATATTTCTTAACTTCTCTTTCGTGCCTTCTTCCATTTGTGTCATTCCTTCTGTTCTCTTTTGCTGCCTCGTCCTTCACTTTTTAATTTCCTTCAACAGTCACTTGTTACTTATTCCTTCTATACTTAATTTCTTCTTATCTATCTTCATTTCCTCATTACTTTTATTCTTCCTTTCCTTCTTTCCCCATTTCTCTCTTCATCCTTCCCTTCCCCGCTTTCAGTCTTAATCTCTTTATTAATTATTTCAGCCTTTCTTCATTGCCCTCTTCCGTCCTAGCTTCTTTTGTTTTCTTTGTCTCATTTTCCTAATTACTCCATCTTATCTTCCATGCTTTTTTCCCCCCGTTGTGTCTTTCTTTCTTTCTTTTCGCCTTTCTTGTTTATTTATTTATTTTCCCCTTTATTTCTTTTTCTTCCTTTCTGTATTTCTTTCCTTCTTTTTTCGCCTTTCTAACTATCCTTCATTTTCGTCTTTCCTTTTTCTCTCCTTTACTTATTTTTTTAATTTTCTTTCCGCCTTTGTTTTATTTCTTTCTCTTCTTCATTTTCCTTTCTTTGTTTTCTTTCGTTCTTCCAATGTGTTTTCCTTTTAGTCTTTCTTTCTGTGTTTCTTTCGTACTCTCCGTCGGTTTTTTCTTCCTCTCTTCCTTTCTTTAATTCTTTTTCTTTTTTCTCTATCTTTCTGTATGTCTGCCTTTCTTTAGTTTTTTCTTTTTGTTTTCATCCTCCGTTTCTTTCTTGCTTTATTTATTTATTTCTGTTTCTCTTTGTCTTCTTTCTTTTCGTCTTGCTTTCTTTGCATCTGTTCTTTCATTGTTTATTCCTTTGTTTGTTTCTTTTTTTCTTTGTTTTTCTTTCTTTCTTTTGCGTTTCTTTGTTTTTTCTTTCATTCTTTTGCTTTTTTGTTGTTTTTCTTTCTTTCGTGTTTCTTTGTTGTTTTTCTTTCTTTCTTTTGTGTTTCTTTGTTGTTTTTCTTTCTTTCTTTCTTGCGTTTCTTTGTTGTTTTTCTTTCTTTCTTTTGTGTTTCTTTGTTTTTCTTCCTTTCTTTTGTGTTTCTTTGTTGTTTTTCTTTCTTTTGTGTTCCTTTGTTGTTTTTTCTTTCTTTCTTTTGTTTCCTTGTTGTTTTTCTTTCTTTCTTTTGTTTCCTTGTTGTTTTTCTTTCTTTCTTTTTTGTTTTTCTTTGTTTTTCTTTCTTTCTTTTGCGTTTCTTTGTTTTTTCTTTCATTCTTTTGCTTTTTTGTTGTTTTTCTTTCTTTCGTGTTTCTTTGTTGTTTTTCTTTCTTTCTTTTGTGTTTCTTTGTTGTTTTTCTTTCTTTCTTTCTTGCGTTTCTTTGTTGTTTTTCTTTCTTTCTTTTGTGTTTCTTTGTTTTTCTTCCTTTCTTTTGTGTTTCTTTGTTGTTTTTCTTTCTTTTGTGTTCCTTTGTTGTTTTTTCTTTCTTTCTTTTGTTTCCTTGTTGTTTTTCTTTCTTTCTTTTGTTTCCTTGTTGTTTTTCTTTCTTTCTTTTTTGTTTTTTATTGTTTTTCTTTCTTTTGTATTTCTTTGTTGTTTTTCTTCCTTTCTTTTGTTTCCTTGTTGTTTTTCTTTCTTTCTTTTTTGTTTCTTTATTGTTTTTCTTTTTTTGTATTTCTTTGTTGTTTTTGTTTCTTTCTTTTGTTTCCTTGTTGTTTTTCTTTCTTTCTTTTGTTTCCTTGTTGTTTTTCTTTCTTTCTTTTGTTTCCTTGTTGTTTTTCTTTCTTTCTTTTTTGTTTTTCTTTTTTTGTATTTCTTTGTTGTTTTTGTTTCTTTCTTTTGTTTCCTTGTTGTTTTTCTTTCTTTCTTCCTTTTGTGTTTCATTGTTGTTTTTCTTTCTTTTCGTCCTTTCTTTCTTTCTTTTTTTTCCTTCATCATCGTTAGCAGTGAAATATGTAGGCAGTCTTCCTCTTAAACGCAATCAAGGCAAGGAGTGCTTATAACCCACAATGAAGGGTTGCAGTTTTCTTGCTTTGAAGGGTGGAATCCACCTAGCCGCTTTGAGTGTTTATTACAAGTAGCACCAAGAGGCATCGGGATTCGATATCAGGAAAATGTTGCTATTTTAATGGTAAGCAGAGACTTTTCCCTGAATATCTTGCCGTTCCACTGCATCAGGCAGGTTTTGATCCAGCTCAGGACAATCCTCCTGCGCGTGCAGGTCAGCCATGCTCATTTGCAGATGAGTCTTGGAATTCCATTACGGCTAATGCCCCGCCCGCATGTCTGTCTGTCTGTCTGTCTGCTCACTCTTCATTTTAATATCTGTAATGGCGGCCGCGGTTTTGATTTGCGGCCCGTTCTGATACATGACTACGTCGTTTCATTGATTCTGCATCGACGTCCTTCTCCTCGCCGCTGTTAAATAAGTGTGAAGGTGCCTGGGTCGCACTCCGCGCCTGGTGTCGGGGATCAGCTTTCATTGGGACCGCAACAATTGCCCCATAAAACTGGTTAATTGTTAATAACAGTGCCGGCGCTACTTCTCTGCAACGTGCTATCACAAGCCATGATCGTGACGCGGTGCATTGTGGGAGCGAGATGTAAATCAATGCCAACATCTGGCACGTGGCGGGCGATGTTCCCGCAGGTTGCGCATTTTAATACGCCCTCTGCAAGCGTCGAGGTGTCTTGTGTTTCGCGCTCAACCTCTCATTTGCAATTCCGATCGACCCTGACCGCAATCACCATAAAGAGGTGTGCATGCCGGCATCTTTTTCACTTTCCAATTGAGTTTTTCTGCCTGTTTGATTCCCCTTTTTTTATTTTCTTCTGCTTTCTCTTTCTTTTCCTTCCATCTTTCTGTCTACCCCACTTTTCGTCTGTATTCTCCCCCTCTTTTTTATTTTGTTAACCTTTCTCCTTCCTGTCATGCTTCGTAATTTTTTCTACCATACTTTTCTTTCCTCAAACTCAAATTGCTATCTACCATATGACATGTAATATAATGCGGTCTGTTTATTTAGTCTTAGGGCCAATTGTATAAAACTCCCTGATTAAAGATCAACTTTGATCGAAGATCGGAAAGTGAACCGAGTTCAGACACTTCTTCTATTGTATAAAACTTTCCTCCGATCAAATTACCTTGGTACAAATGCAATCTAAGTTCACGTGAAAAGGATTTGACAACATCGCATAAACAAGTGAAGTATGTTATGACGGGTTTGGACTTTTTCCATTGCTGGTTGTCACAATAAAAAATTAAGACAACGTTTCGAAGGGTGGTTCTCCCTTCGTCTTCAGGTGGAAGGAAGGAGAGAAGAGAAAAAACCTACTGTTGGGATCGTTACGTACAGCTATTCTGTATGACTGAAAAAGTCCAAACCCCTCACCTAAACATTAACGATCCACCATTGCTCTCCAGCCCCTCATTTAGATCAGGTAAAGTATGTGATGCGCGGACCATGTTGTACAGGTTTGTTCAGTGTTGCCAATATAGCGACTTTAACTCTTTTTCAACGATAATTCCTTTTAACTTTTATATTGCTTAAATAGGGATTTAGCGACCTTTTTAGCATCCCATAGTGACAAACTTTTATCTTTCTTTATTGATAATGAGAAATCTAGCGACTTTCCAATTACTTTTTGGCGACTTTCCGTATTACATTCTGTTGGAGACACTGGTTTGTTTTGTGCATTGTAAATAATGGCGGACAATAAGAAGAAAGTTGACTGTTCTCAGAGTTGTTATCATGTTATGATGTTTGATACTGCTAAACATAATAAAGCTGTATAAAACGACAATTTTCGTTTAGTAATAGAGTTAATTGAAAATTTATGAATGTACCTTCATATCCATTAATAATTAATGGTTGTTATAAACATAATATAATTATAGGCTATGTTATTTGATACTACTGAGCACGATAGAGCCTTATAAAATATAAGAATGTTTGTGTATTAAGGCAAGAAATTGAAAAAAAATATATATCAATGTACCTACCATATCTATTAATATTAATAATAATGGTTATTCTTTTTGCACAATCTGCCACTCGTATATTTCGAACAGAAAAGAAATAACTGAACTTGGATCATCTAACTTAATCGGAGAAATTTCTTCAAAGTTGACTTTAGTTTAAGACAAATTAATCTTAGATTAGACTTTATACAACACAAAATTCCAAGTTCAGCTAGAACGAGGATCAGTTTAACCTCTGATCTAAGATTAAATGGTTTATACAATCGGCCCTTAGACCAGTCAGCTATCCAACATACGGAATAGTACATTGGGGAGGTATAAAAAACCGTTTTGTTCCTCCTGAATCAACTGAATAATAGAATAATAAAATTTGTTTATTAAATAAATAAGCACTTACATTGTCGTAGAAATGTCATATATAAAAATGTTTAAGTTTCAGACATCAAAGCAATTACGAATATTATTATTATTATTATTATTATTATTATTATTATTATTATTATTATTATTATTAGCATAGAATATGTCATTAGGTAGGTCCAGGAAAACGGGGACGGTTTGGAATAGAACAGGTTACATCAGCTGCTTGTCTATGCGGATGACGTGAATATGTTAGGAGAAAATCCACAAACGATTAGGGAAAACACGGAAATTTTACTTGAAGCAAGTAAAGAGATAGATTTGGAAGTAAATTCCGAAAAAAAAAGAAATATAATAATATATTATTTTCTTTTATTGATTAATTACTTGTCAATACAATATATTTAACTTTATTTGAATCGGTAATTATGTATGAAATTATAGGATGGCGTAGCTCATTTAAATCCAGTTTTAATCCACTCTATTTATTACAGAAGAAAATAATTAAAATATGTCTTCATAAACCTATTGAATTGTATTCTCATAGTTACGAAACAAAAGGTATGAATTCTTTAAGATTGTTTGAACCAAAATGCAACACTGTTACAGTATTTAATCATAGTATTAATTTAGGCCCAAGAATATATAACAAATTAATATTTAAATATCCTAATCTTGTCAATTATAATAGTTCTAGTATTAAATTTAAAAAGCTATGTATGAATTTTATTAAAAATTGAAAAATTGTAAATTTAAGTTTCTGTATTCTAATTGCATAGTAGACATAAGACAAATTGTATTTTATATATATATATATAATTTGAACTGGTAATGGAAATTACGGGAAAACGGCTGAACGGATTTTAATAAATGAACCCTCATTTTGAAGCTTGCAACTCAACGTTTTTTTTTTTTTTTTTTCAGAAAAATAGTACTTTTCAGTGAAATGTCAACTTTTCGACATAATTTTCCTATTTTCCAAAATCCATCTGTCGTCAGTTTTGAGAACTAGCTAATTGTATTTCAGAATAAAACAAAACACACACTACAGTAAACAATATTACACGAAGGCCATGATCTGCAAGAATGCTGACATATTTAGAGCTCAAATTAAGTTGGTTATTAAAAACTTAACTTACTAAAAATAATTTACAGGTTCGATTCTGTGGTGTGTAATTTTCTGGGTACAGCTGTGTATTGGATATTAAAAACTACAGAACTTGAGGTGATTTGATGGCATTATTACCATTAGAAATGAAATATTATTGCAGTTAATGCCATGATATGACTATTTTTCATTAATTATACATATTAATGCTATATTGATGATATGAAAGTGAAACGTTTTGGGGTTATATAAGTAGATGTAGAGAATAACTTAAATTAGATTTTGATTTCTATATTTTACTGAGTGGCGGCTATATAGTATATATTATAGTATATGTTACTGAAAGCTATAAAACTTACGTAAGATAATAATATTATTAAAAATAATATATTCTTATAGTTATTAATCAAGTGGGGTTGGGTCTTTTTCATATATTTAATGGCGGTGTGGTGTAGATATTTATATGCGCGGTTCTCTTCAGTATTGGCTCGAGAGAGAGTATCTTTCATTATTATGGAAGCAAATAACTTTCAGAATGTCTGGTATTCTTCATTGAAAATAAATCTGAAAAATGTTTATTTGAACGTGTAATGAACTTAGTTTGCAGCATTTGCTACAGAAGCCACTAGTATACTTAATTTCAATTCAGGAATCCGCCCCTGAAAGGGGCGAGCTAATGTTTTACTGTATTTATTATATTTTATGTTACAATTATTAGCAAAATAAATAAATTAAATAAATGTCTCGTGACCAGAACTCTTGTCCTCTCCTGTCAGTAACCAATCACAACCCTCGTTCTGAAGAATTGACAGGCTCCCGTCAAATCCACGTGGAGGCAGAGTTGCCTTATCATTTCCGAATTCCAAGATTCCCATCAGTCTCACTGTCTCACTTCGAGGGTCACCAGGATTGTGGCAACTGTGCAATGTTGGGACGAGGGGACAGGATGGAATTGTCAGAGGTGTTTGTGTAGGAAGTCATAAATCTGTAAGTGGGTGTACAAAGCAGCCACCGAACTGCACTCCTTGAAATAAAATGGAGTATAGTACCCTCTATGTACTATATTCTTCTGTAACATAAGTTCTGAATCACCCTGTATTTATGTAGTTAAAAGTATTAGAACCTGAGTTATTACAAAATGAAATGCAGTTATACTTTGAGACGTTCGCATGACAACCACCAGCTGACTTTAATTTATTTAGCCTTTTTTTCCCTCTCTCTTTCTCTATCTTCTTTATTCATTTACGTATTTCATAATTTTTTATGTTCTTAGAGACTCTTTCATCCATATTAAATTCTCCTTGCATTATTTCTCTGTGTACTGCTTCCCCTGTTGCAGTAGCATATTCAGTCATGCTGGTTTCCTCTCTCCCTCCCTCCCTCTCTCTTCTTTATTCATTTACGTATTTCATAATTTTCTATGTTCTTAGAGACTCTTTCATCCATATTAAATTCTCCTTGCATTATTTCTCTGTGTACTGCTTCCCCTGTTCCAGTAGCATATTCAGTCATGCTGGTTTCCTCTCTCCCTCCCTCCCTCTCTCTTCTTTATTCATTTACGTAGCCTATTTCATAATTTTCTATGTTCTTAGAGACTCTTTCATCCATATTAAATTCTCCCTACATTATTTCTCTGTGTACTGCTTCCCCTGTTCCAGTAGCATATTCAGTCATGCTGGTTTCCTCTCTCCCTCCCTCCCTCCCTCTCTCTTCTTTATTCATTTACGTATTTCATAATTTTCTATGTTCTTAGAGACTCTTTCATCCATATTAAATTCTCCCTACATTATTTCTCTGTGTACTGCTTCCCCTGTTCCAGTAGCATATTCAGTCATGCTGGTTTCCTCCCTCCCTCCATCCCTCCCTCTCCCTGCCGCCGCCTTTGCCACTGTACACGCAACATACTCCTTGTCGGATGAGTGTGAACCGCAGTTACTTGACAGTAGCTACGTCGTCGTCGTCGTATTGATTGAGTATAGAGTTTGACTGCACATCAAGTGCTTTAAAGGGGATGAAGTCGTGGGGAGACATCGTGCACCGCAACTTACACTGGCTGCTTCGTATTGCATTACTCCAATATGACCGTTACGCGGACCTCACTGAAAACGAAGTGCGACGGAGTTCGATCTGCCCCGCACGTGCACGGAATCCACGCACAGGATGTGCCACATTGCGAAATTAGGACACACACTGCGTACAGAGTCCTCGCAGGCTTAACAGAGACAGTTATGACGAAGTGCACGTTTACGTGTAGATTCAGCTCGGAGCTTAGAGAAGACGGCGCGGCGTGTGTGTGAAATTGCGCGCAAAGCGTACTGAAGACAACGTCTGTGGCGGATTACGCATTTGTCACAGTGCTTGTGTACAGAATTCTCAGAATGCTTCCCGAAGCTAACGTATTTGCGAAGTGAACGCTTATTACACAGTTTCTGTACCCAGCCTTCTCAAAGCTTGTTAAGAATAGCGATTGGTACGGAGTTTGGACTCCTAATTGTCACATAGATCCTGTCGAAAATCCTTACAATTCTTATTTGAGGATTGCGGGTGTCACGAAGTGTCAGATTGTCACACAGCATGTGTGAAAATGTCAAGTGATTGCCACACAACTTGTGTACAAAGTGCTTACATTGCTTTAATGTGGATACCAAATGTGGCGAAGTACGTGGTCGCCACACAACTTGTGTACAAAGTGCTTACATTGCCTTAATGTGGATACCAAATGTGGCGAAGTACGTGGTTGCCACACAACTTGTGTACAAAGTGCTTACATTGCTTTAATGTGGATACCAAATGTGGCGAAATACGTGGTCGCCACACAACTTGTGTACAAAGTCCTTACATTGTGGATACCAAATGTGGCGAAGTACGTGGTTGCCACACAACTTGTGTACAAAGTCCTTACATTGTGGATACCAAATGTGGCGAAGTACGTGGTTGCCACACAACTTGTGTACAAAGTCCTTACATTGTGGATACCAAATGTGGCGAAGTACGTGGTTGCCACACAACTTGTGTACAAAGTCCTTACATTGTGGATACCAAATGTGGCGAAGTACGTGGTTGCCACACAACTTGTGTACAAAGTCCTTACGTTGCTTTTTTGAGGATACCAAATGTGGCGAAGTACGTGGTTGCCACACAACTTGTGTACAAAGTTCTTACGTTGCTTTTTTGAGGATACCAAATGTGGCGAAGTACGTGGTTGCCACACAACTTGTGTACAAAGTCCTTACGTTGCTTTTTTGAGGATACCAAATGTGGCGAAGTACGTGGTTGCCACACAACTTGTGTACAAAGTCCTTACGTTGCTTTTTTGAGATCCCAAATGTGGCGAAGTACGTGGTTGCCACACAACTTATGTACAAAGTCCTTACGTTGCTTTTTTGAGGATACCAAATGTGGCGAAATATGTGGTTGTCACACAACTTGTGTACTAAGTGCTTACAGTGCACATTTGAGGATAGCAAATATATCAAAATGCTTGATGGTCACAAAACGTGTGTATAAGAGTCCTTACAGTACTTATTTGATGGTGGAAAATGTGGCGAAGTATGTGGTTGTCACACAAGTTTTGTACAAAGTCTTACAGTGCTTTTTTGAGGATAGCAAATGTGATTACTCTTACATTTCCGAATGCTTCCGTTTTTCGTCTTTCATGACAGACACTATGTGAAATTATACGAAATCCTGGTAGAATTAAAATGTATACTTCTGAGTGCCCAGAAAGTCAAAATTGGTGTTGATGTAGGATTGGGTCACCTCGAAATATGTCATTGTCACACAACTTGTGCACAAAGTCTTTACAGTGCTCAATTGAAGACAGCGAATGTGACAAAGTTCGTGATTGTTACACAAATTGTGTACAAAGTCCTTAAGTGCTTATTTGAGTGCATGAAGAATTGCTTGATTGTCATGCAACTTGTGTACGAAGTCCTTAAGTGCTTTTTTGAGGATAACAATCATGAAGAATTGCTTGATTGTCACACAACTTGTGTACGAAGTCCTTAAGTGCTTTTTTTGAGGATAACAATCATGAAGAATTGCTTGATTATCACACAACTTGTGTACGAAGTCCTTAAGTGCTTTTTTTGAGGATAACAATCATGAAGAATTGCTTGATTGTCACACAACTTATGTACGAAGTCCTTAAGTGTTTTTTTTTTAGGATAACAATCATGAAGAAGTGCTTGATTGTCACACAACTTGTGTACGAAGTCCTTAAGTGCTTTTTTGAGGATAACAATCATGAAGAATTGCTTGATTGTCACACAACTTGTGTACGAAGTCCTTAAGTGCTTTTTGAGGATAACAATAGTGAAGAATTGCTTGATTGTCACACAACTTGTGTACGAAGTCCTTAAGTGCTTTTTTGAGGTTAACAATCATGAAGAATTGCTTGATTGTCACACAACTAGTGTACGAAGTCCTTAAGTGCTTTTTTTGAGGATAACAATCATGAAGAAGTGCTTGATTGTCACACAACTTGTGTACGAAGTCCTTAAGTGCTTTTTTGAGGATAACAATAATGAATAATTGCTTGATTGTCACACAACTTGTGTACGAAGACCTTAAGTGCAGGATAGCAGGTGTGACGAAATGCATGATTGTTACTCAGGTGTTGTACAAAGTTCTCTCCGAGTATACTAAACACAGTGAGTTTGCCGGACCGGTGATTGTCGTTGTGTACAAAGCTCTCTCAGAACTTAGTGAAGACAGCACGTGTTGTGGAGTGCCTTGTGGGCCATACCACACGTCTTGACGATAATAATCCATCATCTGGGGTCGTAGCCCGTGCGATTGTCTTCCCGCAGCTTGTGCATCTGTTCTCCTCATGCGATATGCATGAACGAGTGTCATATGGCTCTTGCTGCGTCACTGCGCCATGGCACGGTGCAAAGACTCGAGTCGGCGTTGAAACGTTATCGATACAAGCAGCAGCAACGCGGCGTTGGAATGTTTTAAATTAACATTCCTTTTGTGCGCGATGGTATTGAAGTTCAGTGGCTCACTGAACACGATGAAGCTGGAACCGTGCCTAGCACGAGACCGCCGATTTTTTGCTGAATTCGTACAGTTGGCAGCCTTTCAATTCTAAAAGGCTATTTACAGGTTAGGATATTCGGAGTACGCGCAGGTGAAAAGGAGCACGGGCAAATCTCGAGGAAATTGCGGATTGCTTGTTGATTTATCGGTTGATGACTCAAATTTCTTACGTCAGTGTTACAGGCGGAATAGATTTTCATTTTGCATTCGCATTTTTCTGTAATGTTAGGATCCTTTTCTTTCAGTGGTCGGACTGTAGATCAGAAACTAAACTATCAATAATAATAATAATAATAATAATAATAATAATAATAATAATAATAATAATAACTAACTTACAAATGACTTTTAAGGAACCCGGAGTTTCATTGCCGCCCTCACATAAGCCCGTCATCGGTCCCTATCCTGAGCAAGATTAATCCATTCTCTATCATCATATCCCACCTCCCTCAAATCAATTTTAATATTATCTTCCCATCTACGTCTCGGCCTCCACAAAGGTCTTGTTCGCTCTGGCCACCCAACTAACACTCTACATGCATTTCTGGATTCGCCCATACGTGCCACATGTCCTGCCCATCTCAAACGTCTGGATTTAATGTTCCTAATTATGTCAGGTGAAGAATACAATGCGTGCAGTTCTGCGTTGTGTAACTTTCTCTATTCTTCTGTAACTTCATCCTTCTTAACCCCAAATATTCTCCTAAGCACCTTATTCTTGAACATTCTTAACCTCCAAAGTGAGAGTCCAAGTTCACAACCATACAGAACAACCGGTAACATAAATCGCAAATCAAGCTTTCAGGTATAACTCCCTGTAAAGTTGATTTGAATAATTTCGATGCCCTGCCCCAGAACAATTTTTCCCTCGAAATTATATTTACAGGGAGTTATACCTGAAAGCTTGATTTGCATAATACACGTCACTGTTCGTTAACACAAAACCACAATTTAAGTCACACAGAGTTAGTGTGCACTCAATGTTGGTTGCTTGACGGTTGTCAGCCCACTTTGAGGTCTGTGGATATAGAGAGAAAATATTGGATCGGTGTCTGGTAGAGTTCCCGGGTAGCTCAGTTGACAGAGCGTTTGTACGTTTAACCAAAGGTCCCGGAGTCGATGCCCGGCCCCGGAACAATTTTTCCCTCGAAATTATTCGGTAATATAATTTGTTTATAAATTCTAATTTTCAGCTTTTTCGAGAGCAGACTAGGTGATAAAATCTTCTCAACCAAATGACAGGCGTTTCCCATATTTAATCTGTGTTTAATTTCCTCTCGAGTGCCAAAAACATTGTATGATACAAATTCGTAAAGTTAGCTGTTTGGCCCTCGTGTGTTTGTGAATACAGACTTTACATTCTTATCAAAACGAGGACCTTTACGAACTTATATTATAAATAACTATTAAAAAGTAATGGTGATATGTAACATCCTTGTAACAATCCATTTGTTGTATTAAATTCTCTAGATAAATGATTTCCGATTTTATTTTGTCGTTTGTAGTAATAATAATAATAATAATAATAATAATAATAATAATAATAATAATAATAATAATAATAATAATAATAATATAACGAAAGAAACAGCAGGTGAGCAATATAGAAGCAAATAGACAAGACGTCATAATCAGAGACAGTAGCTGCAGCAGTTGCCAGATTATCGATGTAGCTGTCCCAGCCACTCCAGATGATAGAAATATATGAATCTCAAAATAGATGTACAACGCATGTGAAACGCACAGACTAGCATAACGGCAATTTTATTATATCATTGGTACTCCTGGAAATGTTACAGAACATCTGTGTACCAAAACACGATCAATAGTTATTGTGGATGTATTGCACAACTGACAAGCCAGTTGATTTACTTGTGTTATATGTTGAGTGATATATAATTTTTACCCTGAACAAGCTAGTACTTTAAAAGCATTTACTTTTATTCTTTAGCGATGTTTTGATGTGCTGAACAATTTATTATTTATTTATTGATATCTATGTGCTTGACAACAGCCATTGGCCAATAAAAGTCCAGCATAGTGATACAATTAATACATTAAAATGAACAACTATGGTACAAATACTTGAGTTAACAACAAAATAAAGAACATAGATTACAATAATTAATTTACAAGAATTAATACTATAAAATATTAGGGAAAGGAGTTGATTCTTACTAACAATTTGTGTATAAGGATTATGCAAATAATATTACCAAAGACATTGCCATATTCTAATACTTCTATACATTGAATGGATCGAAATCGCCTACATGCAAGTTGGCATTTTTAATACATCTGGAGACCGGCGAGGAAGATTTAGAATTTCTAATATAGAAGAGTTTGTGATATCTCATGTCCTTCATAGGAATACGAAGGCTGACACTGACACTAATAATAATAATAATAATAATAATAATAATAATAATAATGCTACAGAGACAAATGTGTGACGCGTTTTTCAGTGAGGGACTGTCTCTACTGCAGTTGGACGCCTGCCCGACTTCCTCATGAAATGGATTAGAAATGAGTTAATTTTAAATTATCTACTGCACGTTTAAAGTCGAACCCGCGGCCTTGAAAATGTTACACGTAATCACTAGTGACATCTGTCTTGTTGAATTATGTCAAATTATGATGCGTATGTATTAAACACCACACAAAATTAATCTCTTTCGAGAGACAGTGTGCTTTTTTTATTTGGTTTTTAACGACGTTGTTAAAACTACTAGGTTATATAGCGTCGATAGAATTGGTGATAGCGAGATGATATTTGGCAATATTTGCTATAAATTATCTGACATTTGCTTTACAGTTGGAGGAAACCTCGGAAAACCTCAACCAGGTAATCAGACCAAGCGAGTATCGAACCCACACCTGAGCTCAACTCCGAAACAGCAGGTGTACACGCTATCTCCTGAGCTACGCCGGTGGCTCAGGAAAATTTACCAAATCGTTTTTGTTCATGGATGGGCAACTCGTGCTCACGAAGTGCTAAAAAAACCTTGAAAGAGAGAAAGACAGACGGAGCCAGCCGCAGCAGTTACAAGCTGTTTGTAGTTTCGCTCTGGCGGCTCATGCAGGTGGTCGTTATATCTACTCCATGATTTGAATTTCAGAATGACGCTGGTACAATAATTATAGTAATTTTAGACAGACTGTACCTAAACACATAACAAAATTATATTATTTCATAGCTTTGTAAATTAGTTTAGTACTGGAAACACAACCTGAATACACCTTTTCAAGAGACAACAAACATAGTTGCAACACTTATTATTTTTTTTAATTTATTTATTTTATGTCGCTTTAACTTAGGAAGTCATATCGCGACAATACGTACATAAACAATTCTTACAGTTTACATAGAGTTTACTGTATTACAATAATCATTTAGATACATTTGTAAATGTTGATAGTTTTCAGAAATTTAATTAAGTTTGAACTGAATGATGGGTTGTTTAGAACTGTTGATAAGTCTTTTGGTATATGGAATTGATCTCGATGAAGGTGATATAGTGGACATTCAGAAATTAAATGGCGTACAGAGATCCTACTGTGGCGATTGGTGCATGTTGGAGGAGGAGTTCTGTCTAGAAGATAAGAATGTGTAATTTTGGTGTTGTATTGTATTGTATTGTATTGTATTGTATTGTATTTATTAACATTCCATCGTATTCATACATGCTTACAGCTAGAATATGGAACAAGTCAAAAAAATTAATACTATTATAAAATCTTAATTTATAGTCACAGTCTAGATGAAATATATACAGACGAGATTTACAATATAGTCTACTAGTACAACACATAGTTTTAGTATCAATTTCATGAAGTGTTATTGAATGTCATGAATTCACCTACAGAATAGAAGGCGTGAGAAATTAGGTACTTCTTTAATTTGGCCCTAAATAATCTTATGTTTTGAGTTTCATTTTTTATATCCATAGGGAGGCTATTAAAAATTTTTACTGCCATATAACGCACTCCTTTTTGATAGCACGATAGACTTGCCGATGGAGTATGAAAGTCATTTTTTTGACGTGTATTTATGCTATGAACTGTTGAATTAGTTACAAAGTTTTCACGATTACATACGAGGAAGATTATTAATGAAAAGATATACTGACAAGCCATGGGCATTATTTGTAGTTTTTTTTAAAATAGTCCTACACGACTTCCTAGATTTCGCACCTACTATTATTCTAATTACTCTTTTTTGTAATAGAAATATATTGTTACTATCTGTGGAATTTCCCCAGAATATTATTCCAAAACTCATTACCGAGTGGAAGTATGCAAAGTATATTGTTTTTAAGGTATTGATATTTACTATCTTTTGCATAGATCTAATAGCAAAACAAGCTGAATTTAGTTTGGGGGTAATTTCTTTAATATGATTTTTCCAATTTAACACATTATCGATTTTTAAGCCAAGAAATTTGGTTGTTGTTGTTTCTAATAGGGATCTATTGTTAATTATTGCGCTAGAAATTTGCGACGTTGAATTTGGACAGGATTTAAATTGAATTATGTTAGTTTTGTTACAATTTAATACTAATTTATTGACTCAGAACCAGTGGTGTGGCCAACTCGCAATCTGGTGATTATTACTTGATCTTGACGTTTAAAATTCTGTAGTGGATATTTCATTCTGGAATGCTGTACTATTTCGTGAAGTTTGCTGGATGATGACTCTGTCCATGATGTTTGCCAATGGTTGTGCAGTTTTCTGGTTATGTATTTAATGGCGTCTGTATGAGGAATAGATGTGATAAAATGCAATGGAAGTCGTGTAGCTTCTTTTGCTGCGGAATGCCCTGATGAGAAGGGATCCATATTAGAGGACTTATTTATTATTATACTTACTTACTTACTTACAAATGGCTTTTATGGAACCCGGAGGTTCATTGCCGCCCTCACATAAGCCCGCCAGCGGTCCCTATCCTGTGCAAGATTAATCCAGTCTCTATCAGCATACCCCACCTCCCTCAAATCCATTTTAATATTATCCTCCCATCTACGTCTCGGCCTCCCTAAAGGTCTTTTTCCCTCCAGTCTCCCAACTAACACTCTATATGCATTTCTGGATTCGCCCATACGTGCTACATAACTTGCCCATCTCAAACGTCTGGATTTAATGTTCCTAATTATGTCAGGTGAAGAATACAATGCGTGCAGTTCTGCGTTGTGTAACTTTCTCCATTCTCCTGTAACTTCATCTCGCTTAGCCCCAAATATTTTCCTAAGCACCTTATTCTCAAACACCCTGAACCTATGTTCCCCTCTCTGAGTGAGAGTCCAGTTTCACAACCAACAAGAAGAACCGGTAATATAACTGTTTTATAAATCCTAACTTTCAGATTTTTGGACAGCAGACTGGATGATAAGAGCTTCTCAACTGAATAATAACACGCATTTCCCATATTTATTCTGCGTTTAATTTCCTCCCGAGTGTCATTTATATTTGTTACTGTTGCTCCAAGATATTTGAATTTTTCCACCTCTTCGAAGGATAAATCTCCAATTTTTATATTTCCATTTCGTACAATATTCTGGTCACGAGACATAATCATATACTTTGTCTTTTCGGGATTTACTTCCAAACCGATCGCTCTACTTGCTTCAAGTAAAATTTCCGTGTTTTCCCTAATCGTTTGTGTATTTTCTCCTAACATATTCACGTCATCCGCATAGACAAGAAGCTGATGTAACCCGTTCAATTCCAAACCCTGCCTGTTATCCTGAACTTTCCTAATGGCATATTCTAGCGCGAAGTTAAAAAGTAAAGGTGATAATGCATCTCCCTGCTTTAGCCCGCAGTGAATTGGAAAAGCATCAGATAGAAACTGACCTATACGGACTCGGCTGTATGTTTCACTGAGACATATTTTAATTAATCGAACTAGTTTCTTGGGAATACCAAATTCAATAAGAATATCATATAATACTTCCCTCTTAACCGAGTCATATGCCGTTTTGAAATCTATGAATAACTGATGTACTGTACTCTTATACTCCCATTTTTCTCCATTATCTGTCGAATACAAAAAATCTGATCAATAGTCAATCTATTACGCCGAAAACCGCACTGATGATCCCCAATAATTTCATCTACGTACGGAGTTAATCTTCTCAAAAGAATATTGGACAAAATTTTGTACGACGTCAACAAAAGTGATATTCCTCGAAAGTTACCACAGTTGGTTTTGTCCCCCTTTTTAAAAATAGGTACAATTATGGACTCCTTCCATTGTTCTGGTACAATTTCCTTTTCCCAAATAGCAAGTACAAGTTTATAAATTTCGCTATATAATGCACTTCCACCCTCTTGTATTAATTCTGCTGGAATTTGATCGATACCTGGAGACTTGTACTTTTTCAGATTTTCTATCGCAATTTCGACTTCTGAAAGCGTGGGTTCGGGTATAAATGGCTCAGCAGTTTGTATTTCAATTTCGTCCCGATCATTTCTATTTGGCCTATGTACATTTAATAGTTGCGCAAAATAGTTTTTCCATCTGTTTAGGATTGATGGAGAGTCTGCAAGCAAGTCACCATTCTTATCCTTGATCACGTTTACCCTTGGCTGATATTCGTTCTTAAATTCCTTTATACCCTTATATAAATCTCGAATGTTTTTATTCTAACTATTTGTTTCTACCTCATTCAGTTTTTCCTTCTATTTATTATTATACTATTTGTTAATATTTATTATTATATATCTTATTTGAAACATAGAACGCGAGAATTTACAAGTATTTATACATTAAAGTGTATTCCTCTGTTCTCAGAAATGTAATAGTCTATATTCGCAAACAATAACAAATTCAAGGAAGTATTTTCCACATGTCACGGCAGATGAAATAAACTTACTTCTAAGCTCTTTCTGTACATTGAGAGCTTTTATACTTCTTTCTTGTATTAAACTCTGACTCAAGTACATACAGTATATACCATACCTGCACAAACAGCGCTCAACGAGCGCGCGCACTCTTTCGGAGCGGGAGAGCTGTGTTTACCGCTCGCCGAATCGGAGAGGAAGATGCGTCAGAATGACATAGACCTGCTATAGATAGAGGAGAGGGAAACGACCACTCAGCTATCTAGTGGAGTGCAGTGTGTAGGCCTATTCTCAGTAACTGTTTCACGTTGCTTACCTACTGCTACAGTACAGTATGGAGGAATCTAAAAGACGGGAAAGTGGTGATCAGGCAAATTCTTTCAATGTTGCATGGGAAAAATGCTTATTTATTCATAGCTGCTGGAGTAAATACTCAGTGCTTTATCTGCCACAACATTTTGAAAGGTAGAAAGAACGTAACATAATGCGTCATTACGAGTCCAGACATAAAGATACTAAAGATATTAATCTTCAACAATTTTAATATCTCTCTTCAGGGAAAAGGCCAGCTCAGTGTTGATATGTTGAATAAATTACGGTATTTCAGTCTTAAGCTTACACTTTTCGTAAGTCAGTTTCGGGAAGGTAAAATGGCGTACTTTCGAACGATAGAAACTGTTCGTGATGAAGCCATGTTAAACGATTATGTGCAAATATTAATTGAAATTAAAAATGAATTTAATTCTAGGTTCCAAGATCTTGTCTTAAGGTCCACACCTGTGGAGTAACGGTTAATGCGTCTAGCCGCGAAACCAGGTGGCCCGGGTTCGATTCCCGGGTCAAGTTCTCTGGTTGAGGTTTTTCCGGGGTTTTCCCTCAACTCAGTAAGAGCAAACGCTGAGTAACTTTCGGTGTTGGACCCCGGACTCATTTCACCGGCATTATCACCTTCTCATTCAGACGCTAAATAACATAAGCTGTTGATAAAGCGTCATAAAATAACCTACTAAAAATCTGGTCTTATTTGGAAAGAAGTTTAAAGTTGTCATAATAAATTCAACACCAGTTGAAACAATGCCATATAAGTTACAGGTGGGCCTGGTTGGCGCAGTTGATATAGCGCTGGCCTTCTATGCCCGAGGTTGCGTGTTCGATTCCGGGCCAGATCGATTGCATTTAAGTGTGCTTATATAACCTCGGCAGTTGCGAGCGTCGTTAAATAAAACATAATATTTAACGATTTACAGCTCGGACCTATTGATCTTCAATGTGACCTAAGGGCTAAAGATCGTTTGTATAATACTACTAGCCTGGTTGAGTTTTACAAGACTAAACATTAGCAATAATATCCACGACTACACAGGCTGGCTGTGAAAATGATTGCTATGTTTGGCTCAACATTTATATTTGTGAGCAACTGTTTTCTATAATGAACTTTAATAAAGGCAGACATCGAACATCTGTAACTGATGTTTCATTACGTTCAGTAGGCTACTGTTCCTTTCAGCTGCCAACAGCATAAAACCTCGTTTTCATGTACTGATAAATAAAAATATAACAAAATGATATTGTATATTTAAGTAGGTATAAAATTTGTATTATTTCTGTGAAATAAATATTTCTTTATTAATTAATAATAGTCCAAGATAGTTTTGCAGACACTGAACGGGAATTCACTTCATAAACACTCGTACTAGTACTTCTTTTTGTGTATATTTTGTACGAGATCACCCCTTCTTCCAGTCCACCCTTATACAGAGCGCAGCTAATATCTGCATTCCGCTCATGAGCTGTGAGCCGGCTCGGAGAGCGCAAACCTTGTGCAGGCCTGCTCTATATGGAAGCAAAGACAAAGAGTATAGGTATTTGGAAATTCTGACTTAGGCAGCATTGCGAACAGTTCGATTCCTGGTTTCGCTGGAATCTGAGTGGCGTGCTGGTCTGTAGATTTATCAATTCAAGGTATAAACTTTCAGGATCTTCTATCGGCTGTAAGCCAAAAGGATTTCAGAAAAATCTCGATTCCTTGTCAAATGTCACTGTTTCTCCAAACTTAGCAGTGAATTCTGCTGTAGGTCTTGTAGTAGGGTCTTATATTTGATAAGAAGATTTTCTTATCGCTCTTCAAGACAGTTTATAGTCAAAGAAAGTGAAGTTGTCTAAGTTCTACATGATACTGACACATCTCAAATTTATCCATAAATGCTCTTAGCTAGTTGATCGTATGTCGTGCAATTCTGTAACTCGTACGCACAACGTGCTAACGATATTTGATATCAGTCTCACCTTGTTGATATCCCATTTTTACCTTTAGCTATCCTAAAGCAGATTTAGACAGTATTTCTTCACTAAACCTTCACTGTGTTTATTTGTAACATAAAATGTCATGCGTAAGAAAGTTAATAGATCATAATACAAGCTTTACCTCCTTTCTTAATAAAAAATCTTTCTCTTTCGACTCATCACTAAAGAGAAATGATCTGGGGATTATATTGTTTTTCACTTAAAACGAGCAGCCACTTACTGCAGACGCGAGTAAACTTGTGTACAGTACAGAGTCCGTTCTACCTGCACTGAGGTTGTGTTCACACCTCGAGAGTAGGAGTTGCCCACCCTTGTTTTTGTTGATATAGGGGTGTAACGGTTTCTTCAACCCTTACAGCGGCAAAATGATCTCGTTTGACATTGCACCATAGGTATGAATTTGGTGACTTCATCACTGTTCTGTAGCAGAATTCCAAGAATGAAGTTGGCAACACTGACAGCCCACTTCTTTGTACGTAGCCTATAACACGTATTCTCTTTGCTTCATACAGTAAAATTTGTTTTCGTAAGTCCTAACTTGTTCATTCATAGTTTTCTGCCCCAGATCAGGCCCTTCTCTGCAAACCAGCATTCTCTAATCTTTCCTATTTTCTGCCTTCATCTTAGTCTCTGCATACGATCCATGTATCTTGATGTCTATGAACTGATGTATTGTTATAACTACTGATCATCATTTAACCCTGAAGATGAGGAAGATGAACATCCTCGAAACGTCGGTGGATCACCAACTCATGACCTGGCTGGAAGCCCGAGAAAATTTCGAATGATGTATTGTCCTGCCCCGAACTTTTCTTCCGTTCACCATTTCTTCCAGTGCATCCTTCAGTATGCAGTGTCTTCTTATCCAGTGACCTAGCCAATTCCTTTTCTCTTCCTGATCAGCAGAGTCCTGCGTTTGAATACCTAGACTCACCAAGCTAACCGCAACAGTGTAGTTGCGTATGGGGCATAGGTCAGTGGCATTGAACCCCAGACACACGGTTCAGGTCTGCCTTCAGTGAGTAAGACAGTCAGCATGTCGAAACAAAACAAGAAGCAAGTAATCAGTATTAAATAATTTTGTTTTTACTCTGATTTATTGTACCGTATTAATTTGATTTCCATAATTTACTTACTTATTTAATTATTTAAAATTTATTTATTTAAATGTATATATTTGTTTACGTATATAGATTTATTTATTTAGTTATTTATTTAAATTTATTCACATATTTGTTAAGAAAATAGTTAAATTTATCTGTTTCTTTCTTTTTCTTCTTCTTCTTTTCTTTTTTTTTTTTTTTGTCTGTATTGTGACCAGAATATTGTACGAAGAAGGTGGAAAAATTCCAATATCTTGGAGAAAAAGCAACAAATATAAATCGCACTCGGGAGGAAATTAAACGCAGAATAAACAGGGGAAATGCCTGCAAATGAAACTTTCAGGTATAACTCCCTGTAAAGTTGATTTGAATAATTTCGAGGGAAAAATTGTTCAGGAGAAATGCCTGTTATTATTCAGTAGAGAAAATTTTATCATCTAGTCTGCTGTCAAAACATCTGAAAGTTAGAATTTATAAAACAGTTATATTACCGGTTGTTCTGTATGGCTGTGAAACTTGGACTCTCACTTTGAGAGAGGAACAGAGATTACGGGTGTTTGAGAATAAGGTTTTTAGGAAAATAAGTTATTTGGGGCTGAGAGGGATGAAGTTACAGGAGAATGGAGAAAGTTACACAACACAGAACTGCACGCATTGTATTCTTCACCTGACATAATTAGGAAAATTAAATCCAGACGTTTGAGATGGGCAGGGCATGTAGCACGTGTGGGCGAATGCAGAAATACGTATAGAGTATTAGTTGGGAGGCCGGAGGGAAAAATACCTTTGGGGAGTCCGAGACGTAGATGGAAAGATAATATTAAAATGGATTTGAGGGAGGTGGGATATGATGGTAGGGACTGGATTAATCTTGCTCAGGATAGGGACCAATGGCGGGCTTATGTGAGGGCGGCAATGAACCTCCGGGTTCCTTAAAGGCCAGTAAGTTAAGTTTTTTATAAATCAACTTCCAAAGAGAGTAAAACATAAAGATACTTCAATACAACGGGATAGGAGGAGCCAGACGACATTGGCCAGTTTTACATTAAACCTAAATTTAGTGTATAGTAAAACCCTAAACTAACCTAACTTAACATTTTCTGAATCTGTGACAGGTTAGGTTAGGTTAGTATACCTTACGTACACTAAGTTTAGGTTTAGTGTAAATTGGTCTTTGTGCAGCGACACATTCTGGAAAATGAGTAAAATGAATAAGGAATTTTTAAAATAATTTTACAGAAATTGGGAAAGAATTCTGTTTTTCCAATTTTTTTTTTTAACATTCCGAGACAAACATAACAGAATCCAGGACACACCATTAAAATGCAGAACAATCCTTGGAAATTCAGGACGTACGACAACCCAGCCCACAACACATTTTGTATTTTATGCTATCCTTCCGTCCAGTTCATGACCAGCAGGGGTATAAGTCCTCCGTGCAACTGTCAAGGTGATGTAACGCGGGCAAGCATTTCACACGACCCGTGAGAAACTCACAGTTGCTGAGAGCCACTGGTGCACGAGTATGAATTTCTGAACGAATCAATTAGTCCGAAGTGACTAACGAGAGGAAGGTTAATATGTAATTTACACAAATAAACGGCCTTGTGGGATTCTCTTGACTAATGGTAACAAATACGTGAAGTCCTATGTTGTAGCCCACCCGATCTAGTCACTCGCACCGTCTCTTGAAGAAACTTAGGAAAACTTTGGTGGAAAGGTCGAAAGTAGGACGTGTGATTCTGTTCACATTGTGGGGAAAGCCCAGTTTCGATGATTAAGTGTAGACATACTGACGACTGCTGTATTTTCTGCCACTAGGAGAACAGTGGAAAGACTGAATTTTTCACTTAGGTTGAAATCTGCCTGAAAATTATCCTGACTCTCTTTACACAGCGTGCCAGAACGAAAGTTCCCTTACCATCTGCCGTGAACGTCATATTTGGAAATCCGAAAGGAAAAAAAGTGACAGAGGATTCGATTTGAAATAAAAATTTAATATTTAATATTTGATAGTGTACAGAAAACCCACAAAAACAACAACACACACACAACACGTCTAACCACCCAACACAACACAAACAAGCTGCATTCCGAACAATGGTACACAGACTACTCAACATACCAATGAACCAACAGGATTACAACGAAGAACTAAACACAATGAAATACATAGCACAAGAAAACGGATACAACCCCAACATAATAGACAACATAATACGTAAGACAAAACAAAACCACAAAAAACATAAGAATACAACACAAACACAAGAACACAAAAAATACATCACACTAACATACGAAAGCAAAAACACACACAAAATTGCAACCTCATTCAAGAAAACAACATCGCATACAGAACAAATAACACTCTACAAAAACAACTCAACACACAAACAACAGAAACAAACAAATACAACCACACAGGCGTATACAAACTCAAATGTAACACCTGCAACAACTTCTACATAGGACAGACAGGCAGATCATTTCAAACACGTTACAAAGAACACATCACAGCCATAACAAAATTACAAAACACCTCCACATATGCAGAACACATCACAAATGCTAACCACACCCACAGAGACATCAACACATACATGAAAATACTACACATCCAACCAAAAAGCCAGAAACTCAACACACTAGAACAATATGAAATATACAGACACACGAAAACACACCCCAACGAAATTCTCAACACACAACTCAATTTCAGAACGTACACATTCTTTGACTCTACATTATACCACACGAACACACCCTCACAGGAAATGAAACATGAGGCGCCAAGACCAACAACGACCAGTTCTGAGGATGACACATAATAGGTCGAAATATATAAACAAGGTACGTTAGAATTTAACACAAAGTCTTATCATACATATTCCGAAGTGATACAGTGTTAAAAGTTGTGTAATCAAGATGTATTTCTTTCCACTTCTGTCTTCATTTAAATTTAACAAGACGGAGCCTTCTCGTTAACTAATAATTGCTTCCTCATTCCATAGGGCCTAGTCTCCAGGCAACAATGCAATTGATAGTCGGAACGATTCACGCGTATTTATAACGCCAATGGATAAGTTAATTGAAATATTGTAATATGTAATTAATTAAATTACACAGAATTGGATTCACTTGGAAATTAATACCACAGTTAAGTAGTTAACCCTCCTGCTACAAAGGGGGAGTAATAGAATTACCCCACTGATGATTTTTCAATATTATTTTCATTTTTCTCCATATTTATTTTTGAAATTCCATGTATTTGTCCGTTATAAGTCTACTAACATTTTGAAATAAGAATAACATAAACAATTAATCCATTTTAATAGTAATTCGCATTATTTAAGTGGGGTGATCTTGTTACCCCCCTTGGTAGTCTGTGTCATGAAAATTCCAGGATATGAAATTCAATTTGTAGGTTAATTTTCTATATTTTTTAGCCCTTCTGCGTTCAAATTATTTTATTTTCTATTGTTAATATCATTATTCATATTGTTATTTATATTACCATGAGTATCATGACCTTTGCTTCCAATTTTTTTTTATTTCTGTGTTATAATTAGACATCAGATTTTTAGGCACTAAAATTGCAGTTTTAGGCGCCTAAAATAAGCTCAAAATTTGTAAAATTAGGCTCTATTTTAATGAAAATAGGCATTTTAGGCACATCAAGGTATCATACTTATTTCTTTCACTGAAATTTTTAGTTATACACTAAAATACGCACAAAAAAGTATGTTTAAACATTAAAAAAGAATACTATATTATATTTATAAACAGAGCTGCACAAATTTAATATATTGAAACTAATGAAATAATGATTATTGATATCAAGATTACTCATTTTAAGTTATTGAAATTCAGTTCCATGCTCAGACTTTATTATAATTATCTGCACAGTACACCACCAGAATTTTTTTCTACATTCTCCACAGTTAACCTTTGCCTTTTGTCACTGAGAATCATTTTGAAAGCAGGCGCAAAAATACAAAGTTCCACTTATTGTTGCATTTCCTGGTAGTGTTAACACTAGGAGGGCCATTCTTTTAAATATTTTGTAACGGTTTACCCTACTAATTCGCAGTTTTACGACTTTTCATAAATATTTCAAAAACACTCTTTCTCCAAAAATTGTGATTTTATGACACTCTGAAGGGCAGTACAGCTAATCGGTTTCAGACCGAAAACAGTCATTTTTATAGTATAGTATATCTCTGAATCGGTAGCAGCACATGTTGTGATTGTTGCCTGCTTCAAAACTAAGGTTGGTTCTTTGTCGGCATTTATGCCTCCAAACATGTTAAATTCGGTGAAATCTATTGCGAGTGTCGTGAGATTCAAAACATTTTGTTTCCTTTATCAATGGTTTCATGGCCGGTGTGAAGCGAACTTTCCACTTTTTAAATGTCTTAAATTTCGCAGTGAATGCATGTATAAATTATAAAAAGTAAGAGTAAAATGCGAAAGTTTACAGTGAGTTAGGCATTTTTAGGCGAATATTAACAAATTAGGCTCTAATAACCGTTTTAGGGCATTTTAGGGCACTATAAAACTCTTTGAATACCTTTCAATTTCCATGAAACACAAATATTAATAATTATTTTTACTTTTCTCCTAAAGAAACAAAATAGGCATTTGCCCTAGAATCCGATGTCTGGTTATAATTAATCTAAAAGTGATTTTATTAGAAATAATTATTAGTAGAGTCTCTTTCCGAGATATTCATTCCAGTATATATATATGTGGTGTTCATATATTTCAATATCAGCAAAAAAAAATATTTTCTTAGATTTATATGTTTATTTATTTATTTATCTTTAGAATTTTTAAATACTTTATTTTATTATAAACAAATGTCTTCAAGATGTTCATGATTGTATAGCCTATATTGTATTTGAATATTTAAATTTCAACAAATACGGTAAACGAAATTATTTACAATTTCTTTTATAATACTGTGACTTTCATTGCTTGTAGCTGCGTTTTCCACTCTATCAAAATCACATAGCGTTGAGGAGTTTGGCTTCAAATGGAAGATAGGAAAGTTTAACTTTATAATAATAATAATAATAATAATAATAATAATAATAATAATAATAATAATAATGATTTATTTTAGCTGGCAGAGTTAAGGCCGTAAGGCCTTCTCTTCCACTCAACCAGCAAAAAGTGTATATACATATGCATGAACTTACAAAGAATTCAACAATTTGATTTAGATGAGAGTTACATGTATACAAGAGTTATTTACAAATTAAACAACAAAATACTATGAACTATTAATTAAACACTGAAATAAACTGTGTAGCAGAATTAAACTAAAATACATAAAATGTTAATATATTTCAAATTATATTAGATAATAGAAAGAGATTATTATGAGACAATTTTGAAAATGCAGCACAATCAGGATGATGTCTAAAGAAAAAAGCAACAGTGTAGTCAGTAATATTTTAAATCAGTATGATTGGAGTGAAATACTAATAAGGTTATCTTTTAAGCTGTTCTTAAAGGTGTTTGTTGTCTTGCAGCCCCTAATACTTTGTGACAAGGAATTCCATTGACGCGAGGTGGATATTGTAAAAGATGAGGAATAACAAGATGTTCTATGAAGAGGTATATTTAGCGTGCCACAGATAAGTGATCTGGTATTTACGTCGTGGTTAGAGTATAGATAAGAGAAACGAGACGAAAGGTAATTTGGTGTTGAGGTGTGCAGAATTCGAAAGAGTAAAGACAAAGAGTGTAAAGTTCTGCGTTCTGATATGTTTTCTCATAGTGTCACCAATAACATATCTTAAATTCATTAAATTTGTTACACGTTTTTAACAAAACGGAACGGGACTTTTGAATCGCTTTGTATTAAAAAAGAAAGTGGAAAATAATTTTATATTTTTGCATTTTGTATAGGTCCATAGTCAATAATATATGCATTGTTAATATTCCAAGTGCTTAACAAAGATTGGTACCATGATTTTGTTGGGGGTAATTGTATTAACCCCCCCCCCTCCTTGGTAGTAGCCTAGATCATATATGTAACTAACAGATAACTCCTCGCTACGTTAAAATCGGCAGCACTTTGAAGAGAACAACCGCCAGGATCGCCACCCGTCCGCCGTAAACGAACACGAGATGGCAGCACAGTCGCTAATGCAATTCAAATGGGAATTATGACGTGACACCTTATGTAACAACTAGATGGCAGCGTAGTAAACCTGACAAAAGTTGTTAACCTCAAAGCCTATAAGCCCGACATATCTGTTACATATATGATCTAGGGTAGTAGTAAGTTCCAGAAAAATCTTGGTAGGAGAAGGGTTTAAGTACTTAGGGTTAGAATATGTTAAATTAACTACTTCTGACTTTATCCTCCCCGATTTATGAATCATCCAACTTCTGTACAAATAATATTTTATATTAAATTAAAATTAAGTTTAATATTTCACTAATCTTTTACAGGTTAAAAATGGTTTCATACGAATATTTTCCAAGTCCATCTGATATCGAAATCAAAGATCTACAGCAACTGTTTTAACATGGCCCTCTTGTAAAAAGATATAAATCACTGAAATAAAGGAACATCGAAGTACATAATTTATTTATTTAATAATTAATACGTCATCGTTATCGTTGAAATTGCCTGTCTCAAGAAACTACATCCCGGGTTGCTGGGTTGTTTCTTTCAGGAAACAGAGATGCTCATAACCTCTTAAAATATAAAAACAAATGAGGATGGATCTGCTAACATAATAAGCACACATTGCGCATTCCATTGGATCTGTGATGCAGTAAAATCGAAACCTGTCAATCTATAAACAAATGAGGTTTCTTAAACTAACGAATGCATTGTGGATGGCATGGTCGCAATTCCCATAAGAGGCAATAATAATAATAATAATAATAATAATAATAATAATAATAATAACAAAGATTATTGCCAGAAAAATACAATACAAAGAAATTGTAAATTAAGAAAATCCTAGCAGTCCCCTGAAAGTGAGTGTTTTCGTGCTCAGGGAAGGATCGAAAAAGACTGTCACTTTTTTTTTTCAATATATTTGTTACGCCTAAAACCACACTGATGATCCCCAATAATTTCATCTACATATGGACTTAATCTTTTCAAAAGAATATTGGACAAAATTTTGTAAGACGTCAACAAAGTGATATTCCTCGAACGTTACTACAGTTAGTCTTGTCCCCCTTCTTAAAGATAGGTACGATTATGGACTCCTTCCATTGCTCTGGTACAATTTCCTTTTCCATAATAACAAGTAAAGCTTATAAATTTCGCTAGATAATGCGCTTCCACCCTCTTGTATTAATTCTACTAGAATTTGATCGATACCTGGAGACTTGTACTTTTTCAGATTTTCTATCGCAGACAATAATGAATTTCACATTTTATTCTAGAAAAAGCATTGTTTTCGAAGTAAGAAATTCTAAATTAAGAAAAAAATCGTTTTTCTCAGAAAATGTGTTAAATTCCTTTTGTACACGTTAAGTTATATTCCGCGACCTCGTTGGAATGGCATCACGGCCCCCGTGAATTTAGCGACCTCTGGTTTGAGAAACATCCTGAGAGAAACCATGACAATTGCACAAGTGGAAAAGTGACCTCAATTTAGTCAATTCCCTCATTGGAGATTAACTCTACTAAAACTCGAAACCTTGGTGATGGACTCTTAAATCTGGTGGTAATTTCTCCTGTACCTGCGGACTCCAAATCCAGTCGTCGAGTTTAAAACGGATTGGAATGTATGATATGCTGATTGATCTCAGTGTAGAAGGCCTTCCACCTGGTCCCTTTTATTACGTCTACTGAAATAAAAGAGAAATTATTTTCTACGCTAGAAATAAAAAGAAAAACAAACAAAATAAAAAGACCGGAGGCTATTTATAATTTCCGTAGGCGTTCTATTCGTACGTAATTCTCAACTGACTTGCATGGAACCAGATTTTTTTTTTGTACAAGAGTCTGTAAAAATAATCCCCATGTCCAACTTGATCCGTGGGCGTACTCGCCCCCTTCCACCCTTAATGAGGAACAAGGGGTGGGATCTGCAATCAAAATAAAAGACAGCCTGTGTCGCTGTATCTCTTCATTTGTCCTGTGGACTCGGGCTTGCTCTCTCTCTGAGCGCGGTGTAGTCCAAGTGCTTTAATGCTCCGGATGACGATCGGGAGATTTTGAAGAAGCACTCGTTGGGAGCCGCTGCCGTCGCGTCGGTCTCCCTGGACCTCTTACTTGATGTTTCTGCTCACATTAAGAATTCACGATGTAATTTATCCCGGCGACCTTTCAGTCGGTGACGGCTAGGTGGCGCTGTGACGTCCTGCACCAGCCGGGATCCAGCTCGAATTTTGGTTCCTTGGGACATCCCCACTGACATCTCTTTTTCTGCTGCTTCCTTTAACTCAATACTTATTTCTCTTTTCTTGGCTTCATCTCTTTTTTCTCCGCACAATTGCTTTCTTTTATCGTTTTCTTTACCGTGTTATTAAAAATGCTCTCCTTTTCTTCCCTCTTGTTTTTCTGTCAATCTCCCATTCCTCTTATTTCCTCCTACTCGCTTGCATCATATTCTTCTCATGCCTTTCATGTATTTTGTTTTGCCTTCTTTTTTGTTTTCATAATTTGTTTGTCACATTTATTTTGTACTTCGCACTTCTTTTGTCTTTCACATTTCTTTTGTGTTTCTTTTTTTCTTGTTGTACGTATTTCTTTTGTTTTTTATATTTCTTTTGTCTTTCACATTTCTTTCGTTTTCCACAATTCTTTTGTGTTTTACATTTCGTTTTTATTTCACGTTTCTTTATCTTTCATGTTTCTTTTCTCTTTCATATTTCTTTTGTCTTTCATATTTCTTTTGTCTGTCATATTTCTTTTGTATTTCATATTTCTTTTGTCTTTCATATTTCATTTGTATTTCATATTTCTTTTGTCTTTCATATTTCTTTTGTATTTCATATTTCTTTTGTCTTTCATATTTCTTTTCTCTTTCACATATCTTTTGTCTTTCATATTTATTTTCTCTTTCACATTTCTTTTGTCTTTCATATTTCTTTTGTCTTTCATATTTCTTTTGTCTTTCATATTTCTTTTGTCTTTCATATTTCTTTTCTCTTTCACATTTCTTTTCTCTTTCACATTTCTTTTCTCTTTCATATTCTTTTGTCCATTACACTTTGTCTTTCATGTTCCTTTTAACTTTTACACTTCTTTTGTTTTTAATATTTATTCTGTCTTTCATAGTTTTTTGTCCTTCATATTTATTTTGTCCATATTTCTTTTGTCTTTTTAATTCCTTTTGTTTCTCATATTTTTTTCTTTCATATTAATTTTTTCATTTACATTTATTTTGGCTTTCACATTTCTTTTCTCGTTCACATTTCTTTGGTCTTTCGTAGTTGTTTCATCTTTCGTCTTTAAACTTTTTTTTTTGTCTTTCATGTTACTTTTGTCTCTGTTGGTTCTCCATTCTATTATCTTTTTTCTTCCATATCTCTTGAGTATCTTATAGGTATATTTTATTCGATTTTCTTTTCTTATATCTTTCTGACATTTTTCTTTCTTTCATTCATTAATTTTTTCATCCTTTGATTTTTATTTCTGTTCTTCCATCTTTTATTTATTTCTTTGTTTGCCTATTAATCGGTTATTGAACTACTAGGTTATTTATTTCATGGAATTGATTATAGCGATGTTGTTCTTGGTGAGTCGAGGCCCAAAATTCGCCGTAGATTCTACCTGGCATTCGTCCTGGAGTTGGAGAAACTCTCTCTCTCAGAAAAAAAAAAAAAAAAGAAGATAATCGATTGAAGTTGGATTGAAAACTACCCACCTCTATCTTGGTCTCATATTTTCGGCTGTCTCTGTCACCTATCTCTGCTCATATATTTTCCCAGACATTGATTTTTTTTTGTTTTATATCCTATTTTCCGTTCTTTTCTTTCTGCCTTCTAATTCTTTGTGACAGGGGTGGGCAAACGGCAACACAAACCACGTTGAGAACAAGAGCGACATAAGAGCCGTTCCAGGCCTGCAAACGCCCTCTAAATTTATCCGAGCGGCGCCAGCCTCTAAAATAGACTTATCTGCAAGACGGCGGCCACGTTCCGGCCGCCCTGCCCCCCTGGTCTCTGGTGGTCGAGTGGCCTACTTATAGCTACAGGAGCCCTGGAAGATATAAATACCTTTCCTGGAAGAGACTTCGCCTCGAACAGACAGCAAGTGTCTAGGGACGTGGAGGTAGAGCAGGCTTCCACCCAACTGCGATACAGGGGATCACCAGTGGTCGCTCGTGACCCGATGGACTTAGCATCATGATGAGGAAGCGGAAGTGGAGTGAGGAATGGAGAGAAATCAGAGAATCTCTTGGGAAGAGCGACTACACATGTGCTTCCCTGCAGATCTCGGAGAATCTGCCGAGGGTCGACCCCCGGGTCACATAAAGTGGTCGTTGAACCAACTGGGGTTGGATACAAGGACTAACCGACTTAACTCCACATGTCAACAACCTGCGAGCGCGGATCTCTGCCGCTAGCTATCTATTCTTAGCCGCGGGAAAGATAGACCGGGCGGGCGACAAAGTGCTGGCAGAAGTCTGCGGACTGGCTGCTATTGTTAGCCCCAGGTGCGGCAGCCCGACGGTTCCTGGTTCGATCCCGGCGAGGAGTGGACACTCGGTTTATTTATAGACTGACACTGCTATTTCCTTGCCGGAACACCCTGTCGGGACGCCGCTCTGGCGCTAACAGGTTGTCGTGATGAGGGAATTCCGCGCTAAAACAAATTCCGGAGTGTCGATGGGCGCTTCTTCCTAACACGGCGGCGCCTTGGCGCGGGTCCCGCGGGTCGGCCTTGAGGCGGCACGCGTCTGCCCGGGACGTCTCGACGCTCATGTGTGCGATCCGCTGATCAGCACACGATGGCCGCTTTCAGGTCAGGGAGCCAGAACCGACTTCTGATTAACAACATCACAAATTGAGTAGTTTATTTTAGAAAGGGCACAAGTCACATTTTCCCAGTTTTACAGGAGACACAAAGAACTATTTAAATTAAAAATCTGTTTTTCATTCTTTGTCTTGCATCGCGGAAAGGATACTAATATACAGGGTGATCCGTTTGGGTATGAATAAAATAAAAACACCATAAAACATTTACTACTGAACTTCATTTGTTGAAACTTTCTGCATACCTACAACATTAAAGGATGGGAGATTCCTCAGAGCTCAATAATAATAATAATAATAATAATAATAATAATAATAATTACTTACTTACAAATGGCTTTTAAGGAACCCGAAGGTTCATTGCCGCCCTCACATAAGCCCGCCATCGGTCCCTATCCTGTGCAAGATTAATCCAGTCTCTATCATCATATCCCACCTCCCTCAAATACATTTTAATATTAGCCTCCCATCTACATTTCGGCCTTCCCAAAGGTCTTTTTCCCCTCCGGTCTCCCAACTAACACTCTATATGCATTTCTGGATTCGCCCATACGTGCTACATGCCCTGCCCATCTCAAACGTCGGGATTTAATGTTCCTAATTATGTCAGTTGAAGAATACAATGCGTGCAGTTCTGCGTTGTGTAACTTTCTCCATTCTCCTGTAACTTCATCCCGCTTAGCCCCAAATATTTTCCTAAGTACCTTATTCTCAAACACCCTTAACCTATGTTCCTCTCTCAGAGTGAGAGTCCAAGTTTCACAACCATACAGAACAACCGGTAATATAACTGTTTTATAAATTCTAACTTTCAGACTTTTTGAATAATAATAATAATTATAATAATAATAATAATAACAATAATAATAGTTTCTTAATTTCTTTGATATGTGAATCTTTGAAATCTTTATATATGAGATTTCTTGGATAATCTAAATGCTTATTTATTTAATAAACAAATTTTAATTATTTTATTATTCAGTTGATTCAGGGGGAACAGAACAGGTTTT
Organism: Periplaneta americana; assembly: GCF_040183065.1. Classification (NCBI taxonomy): domain Eukaryota; kingdom Metazoa; phylum Arthropoda; class Insecta; order Blattodea; family Blattidae; genus Periplaneta; species Periplaneta americana. The sequence goes on from NC_091128.1 coordinate 175,782,546, forward strand.
CTTATACCTTCCCAATCTACAGGGTGATCCGTTTGGGTATGGATAAAATAAAAACACCGTAAAACATTTACTACTGAACTTTATTTGTTGAAACTTTCTGCATACCTACAACATTGAAGGATGGGAGATTCCTCACAGCTCAATAATAATAATAATAATAATAATCATAATAATATATTCTTAATTCCTTTCATACCTGAATCTTTGAAATCTTTATATATGAGATTTCTTGGATAATTTAAATGGTTATTTATTTAATAAACAAATTTTAATTATTGTGTTATTCAGTTGATTCAGAGAGAACAGAACAGGTTATCTTATGCCTTCCCAATCTATAGGGTGATCCGTTTGGGTATGGATGAAATAAAAACACCGTAAAACATTTACTACTGAACTTTATTTGTTGAAACTTTCTGCATACCTACAACATTGAAGGATGGGAGATTCCTCAGAGCTCAATAATAATAATAATAATAATAATAATAATAATAATAATAATAATAATATTCTTCATTCCTTTCACATCTGTATCTTTGAAATTTTTATATATGATATTTCTTGGATAATCTATATGCTTATTTATTTAATAAATAAACTTTAATTATATTATTCAGTTGATTCAGGGAGAACAGAACAGGTTTTCTTATACCTTCCCAATCTACAGGGTGATCCGTTTGGGTATGGATAAAATAAAAACACCTTAAAACATTTACTACTGAACTTTATTTGTTGAAACTTTCTGCATACCTACAACACTTAAGGATGGGAGATTCCTCAGAGCTCAGTAATAATAATAATAATAATAATAATAATAATAATAATAATAATAATATAATCTTAATTCGTTTGATATCTGAATCTTTGAAATCTTTATATGTGAGATTTCTTGGATAATCTAAATGCTTATTTATTTAATAAACAAATTTTAATTATTTTATTATTTAGTTGATTCAGGGGGAACAGAATAGGTTTTCTTATACCTTCCCAAACTACAGGGTGATCCGTTTGGGTATGGATAAAATAAAAACACCGTAAAACATTTAGTGCTGAAATTTATTTGTTCAAACTTTGTCCATACAACACTGAAAGATGGGAGATTCCGCAGAGCTCAACATGACCCATTGCGCACCCTGCACAACTCATAACGGTGATGCAATTCAGCCCATGTCCGTTGTAACACAAGAGGACTGATTTGTTGAAAAGCTTGAGTAATTTTTACTCTCAGATCATCAATGTTTCTGGGTTTCTGTGAATGTCTTTAACAAACCCTACACGAAGACGTCAGAAGGGGTTAGATCTGGGGAGTTTTGGGACCAAGCCAAGAGATAGCTGATTCTCGTACTGGGTTTCGTCTGCGACCTCCTGTATGTTATTTTAACACAACCTGTTTCTACAAATGTTCGATACCACAACATTGTGTGAACTCTTTTAACACTCTCAAATTTAGTATACCAAAAAACACATTGTGCCCGCTGTTGATTTGTAGTAACCTTTTTAATATCTACGATTTTCATTTGTCCTTTCAGATTATGCATTGTTGATTGTCATACAGGGTGATTCACGAGGATTTACCGTCCTTTACGGAGCTTATTTCTGAAGAAATTTTGAGCAAAAATGTCAGGCTATAAACATAGATCCTATTCTCAATATTTTCAGAGTTACACTAATTATAAAATTGTTTGTAAAATACGTTTTTTCTTTAGTTTCAAGGTAAAATAATAATACAAATAGAGAATGAACCATTCAAAAGTATCATTTCTGTAATTGGCAAGTATTATGAAGCTAAACATGTGCTGTGAACTCCTTAGTTGCACTTCAAATACTTAGGGTTTACTATAATAAGCAATATCATGAGCTGCTGCCAGGAAGTCAAAAGGATAGCAATGGCCAAGGAAGCTTTTAATAGGAAAATGAGCATTTTCTGTGGACCTCTGGAAAAAGAACTAAGGAAGAGACTAGTGAAGTGCTTTGTATGGAGTGTGGCATTGTATGGGGCAGAAACATGGACATTACGACGCATGCAAGAGAAGCGAATAGAAGCATTTGAAATGTGGATATGGAGAAGAATGGAGCGTGTGAAATGGACAGAGAGAATATGAAATGAAGCTGTGTTGGAAAGAGTGGGTGAAGAAACAATGATGCTGAAACTGAGCAGGAAGAGGAAGAGAAATTGGTTGGATCACTGGCTGAGAAGAAACTGCCTACTGAAGGATGCACTGGAAGGAAGGTGAACGGGAGAAGAGTTCGAGGAAGAAGAAGATATCAGATGATAGACGACATTAAGATAATATGGATCATATGAGGTAACAAAGAGGAAGGCAGGAAATAGGAAATATTGGAGAATGCTGTGTTTGCAGTGAAAGACCTGCCCTTGGACAGAACACTAAAGGAATTATTATTATTATTATTATTATTATTATTATTATTATTATTATTATTATTATTTTAGAATTTATAAAACAGTTATATTACCGGTTGTTCTTTATGGTTGTGAAACTTGGACTCTCACTTTGAGAAAAGAACATAGGTTAAGGGTGTTTGAGAATAAGGTGCTTCGGAAAATATTTGAGTCTAAGAGGGATGAAGTTACACGAGAATGGAGAAAGTTACACAACACAGAACTGCACGCATTGTATTCTTCACCTGACATAATTAGGAACATTAAATCCAGACGTTTGAGATGGGCAGGGCATGTAGTTCGTATGGGTGAATCTAGAAATGCATATAGAGTGTTAGTTGGGAGGTCGGACGGAAAAGGAACTTTGGGGAGGCGGAGACGTAGATGGGAGGATAATATTAAAATGGATTTCAGGGAGGTGCGATATGATGATAGAGACTGGATTAATCTTGCTCAGGATAGGGACGATGACAGGCTTATGTGAGGGCGGGAATGAACCTCCGGGTTCCTTAAAAGCCAGTAATTATTATTATTATTATTATTATTATTATTATTATTATTATTATTATTATTATTAGCATAGTTCATTGAGACGCGGCTTGTCCCGAACGATTCGAGGCTGAGTTGTATCTTGGAGGAAGGTTTTCTCCGAGTGGTTATATCGCATTCTGATGACGACAGCGCTCAAGCCGACTGAACGCCTGCGCTGTGTGTCCCGACTGTAAATTTAGCCCCGCCAGCAGCCTGACTGGTGCACTCCGCGTCAGCTCATGGGCTGCTGTAACGCACCTGTTGCCCGCCGCAGCTTCTCTGGAAGACGGCGACGGGACAGCCAGGCATGGCAGTGTTGGTGATGGCACCGCCAGCGACGTGACAGACTGCCCACAGATATGACAGTACTGACAAACAGACACAACATAACGTTTGAGACTTCACGGTGTCGGACATCGTTCGAGATTTTTGGGTTTGCACTTTATCATAGTTGCATTATCATTTATTTTTATTAGGTTATTTTACGACGCTCTATCAACATCTACGTTATTTAGCGTCTGAATGATATGAAGGTGATAATGCCGGTGAAATGAGTCCGGGGTCCAGCATTTGCTCGTATTGGGTTGAGGGAAAACCCCGGAAAAAACCTCAACCAGGTAACTTGTCCCGACCGGGATTCGAACCCGGGCCACCTGGTTTCGCAGCCAGACGCGCTGACCGTTACTCCACAGGTGTGGACTGCATTATCATACAATTTTTCGGAACCACTCCTTTATGAGCAGGCTTAGAGACTTTAGACCCGATAGAAGAAAACAGTGCGATTTCAAGTTGGAAATCAGGACGGTAGTGGGTGGAGGCAGAGAGGGTATCGACCTATTTGTCGTCCCATGTGCTTTATTTACTCAATCATACTCATAAGCAGGCTTCGAGACTTTGGACCCGATACAATAAGTTTACTGTGCATGCACTATAGATTGTTGACTCGCTGCAGGTAGATAGAGATGTGTTGAGGTAACAACGTTGCTATTTAGAGTAGAGTACGGTAGTATGGGGAAACACATATGTACATGCTGAAAGTAAATATACATTACACAATGATAATGTCAAAAGAATGTGAAAAGCATTTATTCTCCTGTCTTTTATAAGCATTTGTGTTTAATTATACACAGTTTTAATGGTGGAAAATATGCATGTAGCAATTATATTTTTTTCATTTATCCTATTGGTCGTCTTTAGGAAGTGCAGTTACAGTACCGAATTGCAATGTACTACAAGATACATTCTCAGTGTCTCAAACGTAAATCTTTTTCGGTTATCTGCCAAAGTTTGTACTGTAGAAAGCTGCGCTCTACGTCGCATGACGTGATAGGGGCAAAACGAAAAAACCTAACATCATTGCAGTCTCTAAGAGACAGTCCTTTATTCTCGGGCGACTCTATGTCCACTAATTTGCTGTTTATGTTACACAATGTTCCATATCCGTTATGTTTACATAAAATTGATTTCCACTTCTGTTTTACACGTTCAGTAACCGGTGTACTTGGTGTCTCATTAATTCTGTGCATCATTTTCTAAATTAATTTGACATCGATGTGAGGTCTGTATTCAAGCAGGAGGTGGACATTTTGAACATCTTCTGTAATGACAACGACCTGCGGAAAGAAAAACGTTCCGGTGAATTTCAATGTTGTAAAGGCCATAACACGGAAATGAAGCATTTCCGGACACATGTTGTAATGAACTATTTTGATTGTCTGCATGTGGGAAATACATACCTGAAATTATGCCCCGTTTTTTAAACACCCTGTATATATATATACACACACACACACACACACACACACACACACACACACACACACATACCGATACACTAAGAAAATATTTGTTGCCAAACCTAGGAAAACATATTGCAGTATCCGCTGGTACAACAATTTTTGTGTTATTAAAACAAGAGAATAGGACGTCTTCATGATGAAGACTTCATCCCACGCTCATAGAGTGTGTTGTGAACTGGGTTTCTTAACGTTTCATAAAAAATGAAAAGCAATATAGAAATGTATATAAAAAAGGTAAATTGAATGTAATGAAAATCTGACTGTAAGGCGTACCTACGGCAATATGGTGTAATTAGGATGCATGGAATATAGGTCCGATCTCTGAGCAGAGTAAACATTGCCTCCATATGTAGACTACGATCCATCGAATATAAGAACCTGAAATTGAATAGAAAATGCTACTTCAGTGACACGATATTGAGCTATTTGATCTCCGTATTGCCGGCCTTGTATAAGTAATCTCGCAAGCTACGATTCATACTCTCGATTCTCGATCGCCTGACGTCTTTTTGCTTCTTGAAACGGAGTGTGGTAATTGCGCGAGACCCACCGTGTGATCAGTAGGGCACATATACCATACATTTGTGTATTATACAGGGTGAGTCAGAAGTAAGGTTACATTGGAAAATTGCCCGTTTTATTTTTTCCATTCTGTTCAGTGATGGCGAAGTCAATTAGCAAAATTGGGTTCCCTTAGGTGGACACTGTGCCACTGTCATACATCTATGACGCAGTGCATGAGGGTAGGCAACTAGAGGGAACCCAAGAAGTGGAACTTAAACTGAGAGGATTCAAACCGACATCGGATGGGAATCCGGTGTGGCTTAAGGGATAGAGCTCAAAACCCGGGTTCAAATCCCGGTGCCGGAGAGAATTTTTCTCTGTTGCACTCATCCTTCATCACTAAATTTGTAGTTAGATGAACAGTTTCCAGGGAGGTGGATAGGTCGTGGAAGTCCTGTTGAATGACCATCACGGTCGCCAGACTTAACACCTAAGAACGCGTAAAGTAACCCAGCAAATCTGCTGCACTTGGTTGAGGGAAAATCTCGGGAAAAATGCAACGATGATTTGAACCTGGGCCCGCTCGTTACATAGCCAGACGTGGTGACCATTACTTCACAGCGGTGGACATAATTTATACTTATATTAACAATAAGTGTTTTTACTCACGAACAGAGATACCCAAGTGAACGTATTCATTATGCAGTGTATATTATACTGTCTACAGCACATTAGCGTACAATATAGAGAATGAAGTTAAATTGAAAAATAATCATAATATGGATATTTAAACACATTTTTGAAAATGGTGGCCGTTCATATCGATACAGGCTTCAGTTTTTGGTGCATATTATCGCAGTATAGACTATTGCTTCTAATTCCAATTACCAGTTTCGTCCTTGGTACTAGTAACTCATGTTGAATAATTCTGTACCTACTCTATAAAAGAGTACCTTATGTACTGTAAATTCAATCTTCACTTCTGCCCGATCCGAAAAGATAAAATTACTCAGTCATGCTATCTACTGTCCGTCCAAGTGGTTATGTCGCAGGGTTGTAGAAAGGGGGAAATCACGTGACAGTTAATTACTTAACGAGACCCTTTTATTTAAGTTATTTTAAAGAGTTGTGTAATATACTATTACATAGACGTCCAATTCCTTACAGAAATTAATGTTTTCAGAAAAGAGCTAAGACAGCCTAGCCACTAGCCTTTACAGAGGGGCGAGCAGAAGTTGGTGTTGGAAACCGGGATGCGACGTAGGCAAACGGACGACAGTACCTGTGCGAAAATATAATTCAATATTGAAAGCTCTTTAGTCACTGGAAAACGCGAACCGCGAACATATTTCTGAAACGTACTGTACTCACTAACTCAGTACTGTTTACTATATTCGGCCTTGGTTCTGTGTGGAGGACAGTTGGAACTTCATTAGTAGAAGGGGTGGGAGTGAAGTACATTCAAAAACTCAGGTACAATAAAAATTGAAGTAAAAATAAAATGATGTCCCTGTACATACATACAGTCGACCTGGGTAGCGTGGTTGGTAAAGTGCTGGCCTTTTGTGCTGGAGGTTGCGGGATCGATCCCGGCTCAGGTCGATGGCATTTAAGTGTGCTTACATACACATAGGCTACGTCCAATCGGGTCGAGAAAGTAGGAAGTTGTTATGTACAGACATGCAAATTTTGCAAGTTGCAACGTGGTAATCTGTTTTGGCAACGGGTAGGGGATCAAAGTTCTGACCTGATATGAGAGACAACAGCGCCACTGCATGCTGGCAGGCGCCCATACGCACGACAGACCTGTGAGGCCCTGTTTTCTCCTCTCCTTCTGCCGCTGTACCTTCATTTATTTTTCTGTTGTGTCTTTTGCATATTGTAGCCCCGGACAAAAAATTGTAGCTTGTTCCCATCACAGCACGACGTGTATAAAAATGTTGCTACCCTCTAATTGAGTGCTACAGCGGCATACGTAGCATGTTGAAGTAAAGAGAGGAATGTGAAACAGTTCAAGGCATGAAACTTTAATTATGCAAGTTTATTTATAGGTTATTCGAATGTCAGGACAGTTTTGAAATCGCTGCAGGTTTGTTATTTATAACGTTTCGTATAGATGTAAACAGCACTATTTCTTAGTTAAAAGAATGGAATTTAACGTCAGGACGCTATTTAGTTTTCAATTGTTTAATTTCGACTATTGTTGGCAACGTTTGTTTCGACGTAAGAAACTGAAATGATTGAAGCTGCTATTCTGTGGGTTATTGATTCTTTCTGCAAATAATATTTTTGTCTCTTTAGACAGGCTTGTTAAGTAAAATTATGAAAATAATACTTACTTACTGGCTCTTAAGGAACCCGGAGGTTCATTGCCACCCTCACATAAGCCCGCCATCGGTCCCTATCCTGAGCTAGATTAATCCAGTCTCTAGCATCATATCCCATCTCCCTCAAATCCATTTTAATATTATCTTCCCATCTACGTCTCGGCCTCCCCAAAGGTCTTTTTCCCTCCGGCGTCCCAACTAACACTCTATATGCATTTCTGGATTCGCCCGTACGTGCTATATGCCCTGCCCATCTCAAACGTCTGGATTTAATGTTCCTAATTATTTCAGGTGAAGAATACAATGCATGCAGTTCTGTTTACGTAACTTTCTCCATTCTCCTGTAACTTCATCCCTCTTAGCCCCAAATATTTTCCTAAGAACCTTATTCTCAAACACCCTTAACCTATGTTCCTCTCTCAAAGTGAGAGTCCAAGTTTCACAACCATACAGAACAACCGGTAATATAACTGTTTTATAAATTCTAACTTTCAGATTTTTTGACAACAGACTGGATGATAAAAGCTTCTCAACCGAATAATAACAGGCATTTCCCATATTTATTCTGTGTTTAATTTCCTCCCGAGTATCATTTATATTTGTTACTGTTGCTCCCAGATATTTGAATTTTTCCTCCTCTTCAAAGGATCAATTTCCAATTTTTATATTTCCATTTCGTACAATATTCTCGTCGTGAGACATAATCATATACTTTGTCGTTTCGGAATTTATTTCCAAACCTTTCTCTTTACTTGCTTCCAGTAAAATTCCCATGTTTTCCCTAATCGTTTGTAGATTTTCTCCTAACATATTCACGTCATCCTCATAGACAAGCAGCAGATGTAACCCGTTCAATTCCAAACCCTCTCTGTTATCCTGGACTTTCCTAATGGCATATTCTAGAGCAGAGTTAAAAAGTAAAGGTGATAGTGCATCTCCTTGCTTTATAAAAATAATAAAGACTTTAAATAGTTCGAGACGTAGCCCCTGTAAAATATTTTATTGTCTAACCTTGTTGAAAATTGTGAAGAAACCGATTCCAAAAGAAATGTTCTAGCAGAACAGAATCCTTATAATACTATGTAAAGTGCTGTTATGTTTTACAGAAGTCCGGAACGTTAATGAATATTCCCAATTTGATGCACATTCGGTGAGAATCCCCTCATAATGCAGCATTTCCCTATTATCTGGTCTCGTTATTTTTTCTAATACTGAAGAATTGAGGGGATCAGTTATTTAGGAAATTCACAACATTCCTCACTATTTAATTCTGAATGCCTTATAAAAGTTCTGCAAAAGAAGCACTACCTTAGCCTACTAATGACAAAATGACGATTGTATTTTACTATCATTTGAAATGCTTATTTGAATTTTTTGTGCGCTTTAAAAATGTGATGACTTTCGGTTAAATTTATATAGAGTATTACACGATGTATTTCCATATTAACATATAAATATGAATTCTCCAGCACCAGTGATACAATTGATTGATTACCTTTGGTTTTCCAGATTTCTTCTTGTTAACAACAGAACCTCCTGATTAAATCCCTTGACCTTTCTCTTAAATTGTTTTAAGTGTTCAACATTTTCTCAGAACCCTGAGAAAGAATCCTATTGCTTCCATAATAGCATTGGACCACTTTTATCCTGACATTTAATGATAGAACCATGATTAGAAACTTAAAAATTCTTGTACCAGGAGTAATTAAATGAAACAGCTAAAATGTTTCAGTTTGTTACGTGTAGAAGTAAATGTTGCCAACAACAACCGAAATGAAACAATTGAAAACTAGTATCGTGACAACTCCATTATATCGGCCAAAAAACGATGTTTTAATCAACAAAATGGTAACTATGCAAATGGGAAAAGTGACAAATGAAAAACCCCATTTATTCCCCAACACAGGGATGTTTTCTTTTTTTGTTTCCCTCTTATGTTATAATATTTAACTATAACGCTCTGAAGTTTGAAGTGATTTTCGAATGAGTATGTAATAGGAAAATATAGGCCAGCATTTAATAATGCTTAAGTTTTCAGTTGAAAATTACTAACGCAAAAGACGGAAATTGCGCGCTCTCAGGTTAGTTTAAGCTGGGCTACAAGCCAACAGAGCTAACTCATAAAGTGAATGATAATATAATACATTATTGTTCACGTATTCCACGCAGCCAGTAGTAAAGCTGCAATTGAATTTCAAATTAATTTGTCTTCTGAATTTCTCTCCGTCACATTCCTGCTTATCGATACTTCTTCAAATTGCTCTATGTGGTAAGCATAGGAAACGAGTCGGGTTAAGCAGCTGGCGGGGTGCAGGGTGAGGGTTTGTCTTGCATGCAGCCTGTGCAAGGGTTTACGGAAACAACACACACCCTTCCGCAAGCCGGTTCAACCAGTCGTGATGAAGATGAATGTCGAATGTGAACGTACAGTATGTGGAAGGGCTTTTCATTTCAACGGTTGTCTGTAGCTATCGTCAATTGGATCATCAAATTGAAGATGGGATTTCGACCCTCCAACTGAGTCGAGTCGTGAAATCGTTCAAGTATTACGTAGCTGGCCATTCTGAATGAAGGTAAAGAGTGTTTTCGTTACCTATTATACTAATTCCACAAATCGTTTTAGTAGAATGGTAGACGATTCTAATGCTAAGCGTGTAGAGAATATAAGAAAACCTGAATGTTCCTTACAAGGAAGGAATGATTGTTATATTATTGTTGTTATTGTTATTATTATTGTTATTATTATTTTCTTTTTCAATATTAGATGGAAGTCATAAGATGAAACTCCGAAAATAATAATAACAGCAATAATAAAAGTGTAGGTTTGAACTGCGTATAACTGTTGTTTTAAAAATCGAGTGGCTAGTAAGTCAACAATAATAAGGGTTGCCAATTTGGTGTCTGTAGAGAATTTAATTTTTGAAGTGTGGTGAGTCTGATTCAGTACTTCACTGGCGTAATTCTGCCGGCCAGAAGACAGCTTGCAGGATGATAACGTTATAATAACATACAATTAGAAGTTTTAAGATACTGATGACTAAGGTTGAGGAGTTCGTACCAAACATAGCTTTCAAGTTGACTGCAGCCACACATATACAGGGACATCATTTTATTTTTACTAACATTACTAATATTAACCTGGCTATACCTTTGGATTAACGATTCAGAACCGGAAACACCGTTTGCTACCCCCTTCCACGACTGGAGTTCGATGATACTGGCGTAATATACAAACAAATCACTTTACTAGGTATAGTAGAGAAGAAAAGTAGTTAATGCATTTACTTAAACTAGGAAATATCGCGATTTTGAGTTTGATCATTTTCATTAGGTTTTTCTTTAATCAAAATACAGTACAGTATTAACAATAACTGTTTTTACTCACGAACTGAGCTATCCATTCGGACGTATTCATTATGCAGTGTACATTATACTTTCTACAGCACATTAGTGTACAATATAGAGAAAGAAGTTGAATTGAAAAATAATCATAATATGGATATTTAAACACAATTTTGAAAGTGGTGGCCGTTAATTTCGATACAGGCTTCAGTTCTTTTTTGCATATTATCGCACTATAGACTATTGCATCTAATTCCAATTACCAGTTTCGTCCTTCGTACTAGTAACTCATGTTGAAATGATTCCGTACCTACTCTATAAAAGAGTACCTTACATACTGTAAATTCAGTCTTCACTTCTGCCCTATCCGAAAAGATAAAATTACTCAGGAATGCTGTCTACTGTCCTTCCAAGTGATTTTTTCGCAGGATCGTAGAAAGGGGGGGGATCACGTGACAGTTAATTAATCTTTTGCATTCAATATTTTTTAATGTTTATTTTATTTATTTTATTGGGTTATTTTACGACGCTGTATCAACATCTAGGTTATTTAGCGTCTGAATGAAATGAAGGTGATAATGCCGGTGAAATGAGTCCGGGGTCCAGCACCGAAAGTTACCCAGCATTTGCTCGTATTGGGTTGAGGGAAAACCCAGGAAAAAACCTCAACCAGTAACTTGCCCCGACCGGGATTCGAACCCGGGCCACCTGGTTTCGCGGCCAGACGCGCTGACCGTTACTCCACAGGTGTGGACTTTTTAATGTTAATAGAAAAAAAAAAAGAAGTTGAGGCAAGTTTGGGGGGGCAGTGCCCCCATGCCCCCCATAACTCCGCCTAAGTGTAACAGGTGATATGCGTCTGGCCGCGAAACCAGGTGGCCCGGGTTCGCATCCCGGTCGGGGCAAGATACCTGGTTGAGGTTTTTTTCCGGGGTTTTCCCTCAACCCAATACGAGCAAATGCTGGGTAACTTTCGGTGCTGGACCCCGGACTCATTTCACCGGCATTATCACCTTCATTTCATTCAGACGCTAAATGACCTAGATGTTGATACAGCGTCGTAAAATAACCCAATAAAAAATACTTTACTTTGTAATTGCATCAAGTAACTTATACAGTGTCAATTTTCATGAATATTAGACGTGCTTTCTTGTACCGCATCGTCGTATTTTTATTACTGCACAAACTGTGTATGACTGCACACTAAAAAAACTCTAGTTCATAGAATAGTCGTTCCAAAGGAGGATCTGTTTAGACTCTTGCTCTCTTCCTACACAGCGGTCTGCATGAAGTAATTTCCATTCATTTAACGACGTCTTTTAAACGCATGGTGACCACTGGCATCAAAGCCGTTGTCAAGTGACGTCATTTCCTTCCCGCCTGCGCCAATCAAAACATCCATCGTGCCGCACAAAGTGCCTTCATGTGTGTTTACTCTCGCGCTGCCAAATTGTTGTGGGCCATCTGCCTTCCGCCGCGACAATGGATATCTGCACCGTGTTTTCCCTCGAGGTTAAGAATGACCACACGTGCGAATATCCATCGTGCGAGCTTGCTGATAGCCAGACGCAGCGGGGTGGCGTCCCCCCCCCCACCAGTGCGGAGAGAGACGTCGGAGTGATGGAGCTCCACGAAGCACGGGGTTGCCGGGGCGTTATATATTGTCACGCGATGTCCCTCACCCTTATCGGCTGAGCTTCCCGCAGCTTCTGCGGTAGTCTCGGCTATTTCCGGTCTTGTTACAGAACCGATTATTCCTGCGTTGTACTCGGCTCTGAGTTATAATTACAGCTCCACGCGTATGCTGCTGCGATGTGTCAACGCCGCTGGTGATGTTGGCTGAAGCGTGATGGTGTACAGTGGAGTCGCTGTAACGTGCTCACTGATGAGTACACAAAACTGGAAATGTGAATTGTGGGTGCGCAAAACTGGAAATATGATAGTGATACAGTAGAGTTGCTGTAACATGCTGAATTGTGAATGCGCAGAATTGGAAATATGATGGTGGTACAGTAGTGTCGCTGTAACATGCTGAACTGTGGATGCGCAGAACTGAAAATATGATGGTGGCACAATAGAGTTGATGTAACATGCTGAAATGTGAAAGCGCAAGAATTATAGATATGATGTACAGTAGTGTCGCTGTATCATGGTGAATTGTGGATGCGCAAAACTGGAAATATGATAGTGATACAGTAGAGTTGCTGTAACATGCTGAATTATGGATGCGCAGAACTGAAAATATGATAGTGACACAGTAGAGTTGCTGTAACATGGTGAATTGTGGTAGCGCAGAACTGGAAATATGATGATGGTACAGTAGAGTTGCTGTAACATGGTGAATTGTGGTTGCGCAGAACTGAAAATATGATGGTGATACAGTAGAGTTGCTGTAGCATGCTGAATTATGGATGCGCAGAACTGAAAATACGATGGTGATAGAGTAGAGTTGCTGTAGCATGCTGAATTATGGATACGCAGAACTGAAAATACGATGGTGATACAGTAGAGTTGCTGTAACATGCTGAATTATGGATGCGCAGAACTGAAAATATGGTAGTGATAGAGTAGAGTTGCTGTAACTTGCTGAATTATGGATGCGCAGAACTGAAAATATGGTAGTGATAGAGTAGAGTTGCTGTAACTTGCTGAATTATGGATGCGCAGAACTGAAAATATGATAGTGATACAGAAGAGTTGCTGTAACATTCTGAATTATGGATGCGCAGAACTGAAAATATGATGGTGGTACAGTGGAGTTTCTGTAACATGCTGAATTATGGATGCGCAGAACTGAAAATATGATAGTGATACAGTAGAGTTGCTGTAACATGCTGAATTGTGGATGCGCAGAACTGAAAATATGATGGTGATACAGTAGAGTTGCTGTAACATGCTGAATTATGGATGCGTAGAACTGAAAATACGATGGTGATAGAGTAGAGTTGCTGTAACATGCTGAATTGTGGATGCGCAGAACTGGAAATATGATGATGGTACAGTAGAGTTGCTGTAACATGCTGAATTGTGGTTGCGCAGAACTGGACATATGATGATGGTACAGTAGAGTTGCAGTAACATGGTGAATTGTGGTTGCGCAGAACTGGAAATATGATGATGGTACAGTAGAGTTGCAGTAACATGGTGAATTGTAGTTGCGCAGAACTCGAAATATGGTGCTGGTACAGTAGAGTTGCTGTAACATGATGAATTGTGGTTGCGCAGAATTGGAAATATGATGATGGTACAGTAGAGTTGCTGTAACATGCTGAATTGTGGTTGCGCAGAACTGGAAATATGATGGTACTGTAGAGTTGCTGTAGCGTGGTGATTGGTGGGATATGTGATGGTGATAGAATAGTGTCGCTGTAACATGCTAAATGGTGGATATCAGAACTGGAAGTGTGATATTGGTACAATAGTGTCTCTGTAGCACAGACGTCTCCAACTCATTGCACTCTGGTGCACAGCAGAGTCCTGTGCAAGCGAAGGAACAGTGGCGTGCTTAACTCAAGTGTGCAATTGTTAACCAATATCTTACATTTTCTGTGGACAAGTATATGCTTTTAGCAGAAATTAATTTCTGGATGCACTGAACTCATATTCTTAGAAATGTCACTTGCACCCCTTTGCTTCTCACCCCCTTATATCACTATCGATTAGTTTGGGGTCAAGTGTCTTTGAACACACGGATATTTTGAAATCGTTACACCGAAGTCATTTTATTCACAGAGTTTTCTTAAGGACTCAAATGTGGGAAACACCCGGAGCGAAGCCCAGGCTATAGAGAGAATAGTGAGCAATGTACCTATTCCCATCCATACTGTTGTGTACCAGTGTTGATGGCGTTCACAGTATGCGGTCTGGCATTATCGTGTGCAAGATTATTCATGCGATAACAGACCCTACACTCCCTTCCAATGCCTCCGTCAGAGCAGTAAGGTAATACTTGTATTGCAATACCGCTCGAAATTCACATTTCAATATTCTGCACGGCCTTCTCTCCTTTAGCAACTTTCCAAATGCGTCAACAATTCAAGCAACCAATAACATCGGTCAGAATATTTCCCCTTTGCCCTCCAGGGGCATACGGATTTATCTTTACACACTCTTCAGCCGTCAGGAGGGAAATTTTAAATCATTACCCTACAGAGGTGTGAAAATTATTGGAATAATCTTAATTTTAAAGGTTTTTTAATAGTTCCTTCACAAATATTCATTGAATTGATGAATATTGGTATATAATATTACTATACTGATGTAGGATATATTTACTACTAACAATGCCGGAAAGCATTGTTGTACATTGGTATTTTTCTTATTTTACAATTGTTATGGGAATTCAGAAATTATTATATTATGTTGGCGGAATTGGAAACATCAAAAATTAATTAAGAAATGCTTTAAACAAATTGTTCTTTGCGTTTACATTGTTGTGAAGGTTCAAATGAACGTATACATCTGTTTTGTGTATATAATATATATATATATATATATATATATATATATATATATATATATATATATATATACAATTTTTGTATTAATAGTTTCTTCATAAAATTAGTAATAAGAAAGTTACAAGCATTGTTCCATACTTTTTTCTCACCCCGTAGAAAAGTTTTACATTATACTAGTACAACACAAAGGCTTAGTATCGATACTTAAAACAAGACAAATATTCATGCACCATTGCTGAATGTCATAAATTCATCTACAGAATAGAAGGCGTGAGAAATTTTGCACATCTTTAATTTGGCTCTAAATAATCTTACGATTTGAGTTTCATTTTTTATATCGATAGGGAGGCTATTAAAAATTTTTACTGCCATATAACGCACTCCTTTTTGATAGCACGATAGACTTGCCGATGGAGTATGAAAGTCATTTTTTGACGTGTATTTATGCTATGAACTGTTGAATTAGTTACAAAGTTGTCACGATTAGATACGAGGAAGTTTATTAATGAAAAAATATATATTAACAAACCAAGAGCATTATTTGTAGTTTTTTGAAAATGGTCCTACACGATTCCCTAGATTTGGCAGCTACTATTATTCTAATTACTCTTTTTTGTAGTAGGAATATACTGTTACTATCTGTAGAATTTCCCCAGAATATTACCGGTATTCCAAAACTCATTATCGAGTGGAAGTATGCAAAGTATATTGTTTTTAAGTTATTGATATTTACTGTCTCTTGCATAGATCTAATAGCAAAAAATGCTGACTATTGTTTGGGAGTAATTTCTTTAATATGATTTTTTCCAGTTTAACACATTATCGATTTGTAACCAAGAAATTTGGTGGTTGTTGTTGTTGTTTCTATTGGAGACCTATTATTATCTGCCAAACGCGTAGGAAATATGAGAAACTCTACCAATATGATGACATTCAATTTTTAGTAAATTTCCCTTTATTATTTGTTTGCGCACCCTGCCCTTGATGCCGTTGTCTGGACTGTACTCAATTACGTCCGTGCTGGAGATGGCACTTCAGCCCATCACACGTGTCCATGCTGATATGATGTCATGCACGCACTATTGCAGCGAGAGTGCATATGAAATCGAAGTGCAGAAAATGGATTTCCGTGAAGTCGCTCGCGTGGTGACAGATAACACGATACGTGCACGCAAAAAGAGACGTGACGTGTCGTGACGAGCTGTGGGTTGTCACGAGCAGTAGTGACATTCTGTCATTCGCCACATTTATTATAGATTGAAATGTGCGAGCAGGAAGTAGGGACATAATTGTGTATCGCCACTTTCGTGATATATCCTCGGAATGTGCGAACATGTTTGGGTAACGATAAGCTGTGAGTAGTGTCTAGAATGTGCCAGCATTCAGTGTTAAAGATTTGTGATTCTTCACTAGAGTCCAAGCAAGGAACTTGCGTGCTTGTGTCTTCACTATAATGTACAAACAAATCGTGGTTCGTGGTTTTTTAGTCTTCTCTAGACTGTGCAAATAAGTAATCAGTAGTTACGTGTTCAGAGTCTTCATTAAATTGTGGAGACAAGCAATATGCACGCATATGAGTCTTCACACTAGAGTCTGCATAAGCAATATCTGTTGCGAGTCTTCTTAAGAACGTGCAGTCAAACAATATTTACGCACTATAATTCTTCACTCTAGTTTGCACGAGCAAATAAGATATTATTTTGTATTGAGGGTCTTCATTAGAATGTGTAAAGAAGCAATAGTTCTGTATTGTGAGTCATCGTTAGAATATGCAATCAAGCAATATTTACGCACTATGAGTCTTCACACTAATGTGTCCAAGCAATCGAGTAATAGTTCTGTGCTGAGTGTCTTCATTAGATTATTCAGTCAAGCAATATTTACGTACTATGAGTCTTGACTCTAGTGTGTGCAAAGAAGCAATAGTTATGTGTTGTGAATCATTAGAATATACAATCAAGCAAAATTTACCTACTATGAGTCTTCACACTAATGTATGCAAACAAGCAATAGTTGTATGGTGTGACTTATCATTAGAATGTGCAATCAAGCAATATTTACCTATGAGTCTTCACACTATTGTGTGCAAACTAGCAATTGTTACGTGTTGTGAGTCATCATTAAAATGTGCAATCAAGTAATATTTACACACTATGTGTCTTCACACTTGTGTGTGCAAGCAAGCAATATGTACGAGTCTTCATTAGAATGTTCAATCAAGCAATATTTACGCATTATTAGTCTTCACAGTAATGTGTACAAGCAAACAAACAATAGGTACGTGCTGTCCGTCTTCATTATACTGCAACCAAGTGATATTTACGTGCTATGAGTTCATTAGAATGTTCAATCAAGCAATATTTACGTGCTGTTTGTTCATTAGAATGTTCAATCAAGCAGTATTTACGTGCTGTTTGTTCATTAGAATGTTCAATCAAGCAGTATTTACGCATTATTAGTCTTCACAGTAATGTCTACAAACAAACAAACAATTGGTACGTGCTGTTCGTCTTCATTAGATTGCAATCATGTGATATTTACGTATTGTGAGTTCATTAGAATGTTCAATCAAGCAGTATTTACGTGCTGTTTGTTCTTTAGAATGTTCAATTAAGCAGTATTTACGTGCTGTTTGTTCTTTAAAATGTTCAATCAAGCAGTATTTACGTGCTGTTTGTTCTTTAGAATGTTCAATCAAGCAGTATTTACGTGCTGTTTGTTCATTAGAATGTTCAATCAAGCAGTATTTACGTGCTGTTTGTTCATTAGAATGTTCAATTAAGCAGTATTTACGTGCTGTTTGTTCATTAGAATGTTCAATCAAGCAGTATTTACGTGCTGTTTGTTCTTTAGAATGTTCAATCAAGCAGTATTTACGTGCTGTTTGTTCATTAGAATGTTCAATTAAGCAGTATTTACGTGCTGTTTTTTCATTAGAATGTTCAATCAAGCAGTATTTACGTGATGTTTGTTCATTAGAATGTTCAATCAAGCAGTATTTACGTGCTGTTTGTTCTTTAGAATGTTCAATTAAGCAGTATTTACGTGCTGTTTGTTCATTAGAATGTTCAATCAAGCAGTATTTACGTGCTGTTTGTTCTTTAGAATGTTCAATTAAGCAGTATTTACGTGCTGTTTGTTCATTAGAATGTTCAGTCAAGCAGTATTTACGTACTGTTTGTTCTTTAGAATGTTCAATTAAGCAGTATTTACGTGCTGTTTGTTCTTTAGAATGTTCAATTAAGCAGTATTTACGTGCTGTTTGTTCTTTAGAATGTTCAATTAAGCAGTATTTACGTGCTGTTTGTTCTTTAGAATGTTCAATTAAGCAGTATTTACGTGCTGTTTGTTCTTTAGAATGTTCAATTAAGCAGTATTTACGTGCTAGAAGTTTCATTAATGTGTGCAGTCATGGAATAGTTACTTATCGTAGACGTCCACCAGAATGTAGGCCTATAGCCTGGCAGGCTAGCAGTGATGACGTGAATATTCGTCAGTTTGCCACAGACAGAACTGTGCTAGCAAGCAGCAGCAGTGCCTTCTGCAAATCGTGTCCCTTGAACTGGGTTTTGTTTTTGTCTGTAGCTGTTCTCTGTTTCTTGCCATACTGCTCTGCATTAACATAATACTTAGTTGCTAGGATACGGAGGTGACGTAAGCAAATAGTCAGCAGAATTAGTTGAAGCGTTATTAATAAGTGATTTTTTGCTGACTCACGATGTTCTTAATCCCCCTGTAGACTGCTTATCGATCTACTTGACGGGGTCAGCGTGACCTGTGGAAGCACTGTCCGAACTGAAAGCTTTATAGAGGTTGTTCGCTGCGCACGTGGTCCACACCACACTTGAGACACTATTATGCAAGCTTCCATGAAGGTCACATTCTATACGGCACACCTGAACCGTAGCTTCCAGAGCACGGAGTTGTCTTTTGTGCATTGTTCTTCATTTAACTACGGTCATAATTTTTGGGTAGTAATATTCCTGCAACAGTGGGGCAAATTGTATTACGTTCTAAGTATAACGACGCTAGGCGAACGCCTTCGACTTCGGCTTTCCACGCTTAACTCGGGTTCGATTCCCATTGAGTCCACGTGGAATTTGTGGCGGAGAAAATAAAAAAGGTGTTGCTCTTCATAATTATGGTAATTGTGTAAGCACTATATTGAAAATTCTACCTAGCACAGTTTCTCCTTAACAGATTAAAGCAGCTGTAGGAGACAACTATATTCGTGATGCTTATTTTGCAAGCACTGTTATTTATTGAATATTACACACAGTAAAGGCCCATTCACAATGAAAATTAAAAATAAACATAACGTAAGCATAAAACCTTGTGTCCATGTTATTTAATGAAACCATTTACAATGAATTACATAAGCATAAACTTAATCTTAATCATAAGACGTTAACATGAAAGTTTGCAAACTCCAAACTTTCATGCTTATGTTTATGCGATTTGGAAACAGTACACAAGCGGAAAGCGTGTTTTCACTTTTTGTTTAACATCTCATGGGCTTTGCCTACAGGCAATATTTTGATCTATTGGCCGTGATGATAGCTAGGCGCGCAACATGGAATCATATGACGAAAAGTTGATTATTTTAAATCTCCGTTTCTTTGATTTCAAGTATTGAAAGCCATATACTGATGCCATTGTAGTTATTAGAAACATAAATTGAATAGCTACATCGTCAGTCATTGTGCAATTCTCCATTTTTATGTAATAGATTCTGTAGTTTTGTTGATTCGGTATGTTTGTTTCCACACACGTGTTATGTTTACGTTATGTTTAATTTTCATTCTGAATGGGCCTTGGCTACTTAAGTTTGTGGCATATGTTTATGTGCTTATGTTAATGTTTACGTTATGTTTAATTTTCATTGTGAATGGGCCTTGGCTACTTATGTTTGTGGCATATGTTTATGTGCTTATGTTAATGTTTACGTTATGTTTAATTTTCATTGTGAATGGGCCTTGGCTACTTATGTTTGTGGCATATGTTTATGTGCTTATGTTAATGTTTACGTTATGTTTAATTTTCATTGTGGATGGGCCTTGGCTACTTAAGTTTGTGGCATATGTTTATGTGCTTATGTTAATGTTTACGTTATGTTTAATTTTCATTGTGAATGGGCCTTGGCTACTTAAGTTTGTGGCATATGTTTATGTGCTTATGTTAATGTTTACGTTATGTTTAATTTTCATTGTGAATGGGCCTTGGCTACTTAAGTTTGTGGCATATGTTTATGTGCTTATGTTAATGTTTACGTTATGTTTAATTTTCATTGTGGATGGGCCTTGGCTACTTAAGTTTGTGGCATATGTTTATGTGCTTATGTTAATGTTTACGTTATGTTTAATTTTCATTGTGAATGGGCCTTGGCTACTTAAGTTTGTGGCATATGTTTATGTGCTTATGTTAATGTTTACGTTATGTTTAATTTTCATTGTGAATGGGCCTTGGCTACTTATGTTTGTGGCATATGTTTATGTGCTTATGTTAATGTTTACGTTATGTTTAATTTTCATTGTGAATGGGCCTTGGCTACTTAAGTTTGTGGCATATGTTTATGTGCTTATGTTAATGTTTACGTTATGTTTAATTTTCATTGTGGATGGGCCTTGGCTACTTAAGTTTGTGGCATATGTTTATGTGCTTATGTTAATGTTTACGTTATGTTTAATTTTCATTGTGAATGGGCCTTGGCTACTTAAGTTTGTGGCATATGTTTATGTGCTTATGTTAATGTTTACGTTATGTTTAATTTTCATTGTGGATGGGCCTTGGCTACTTAAGTTTGTGGCATATGTTTATGTGCTTATGTTAATGTTTACGTTATGTTTAATTTTCATTGTGAATGGGCCTTGGCTACTTAAGTTTGTGGCATATGTTTATGTGCTTATGTTAATGTTTACGTTATGTTTAATTTTCATTGTGAATGGGCCTTGGCTACTTATGTTTGTGGCATATGTTTATGTGCTTATGTTAATGTTTACGTTATGTTTAATTTTCATTGTGAATGGGCCTTGGCTACTTAAGTTTGTGGCATATGTTTATGTGCTTATGTTAATGTTTACGTTATGTTTAATTTTCATTGTGGATGGGCCTTGGCTACTTAAGTTTGTGGCATATGTTTATGTGCTTATGTTAATGTTTACGTTATGTTTAATTTTCATTGTGAATGGGCCTTGGCTACTTAAGTTTGTGGCATATGTTTATGTGCTTATGTTAATGTTTACGTTATGTTTAATTTTCATTGTGAATGGGCCTTGGCTACTTAAGTTTGTGGCATATGTTTATGTGCTTATGTTAATGTTTACGTTATGTTTAATTTTCATTGTGGATGGGCCTTGGCTACTTAAGTTTGTGGCATATGTTTATGTGCTTATGTTAATGTTTACGTTATGTTTAATTTTCATTGTGAATGGGCCTTGGCTACTTAAGTTTGTGGCATATGTTTATGTGCTTATGTTAATGTTTACGTTATGTTTAATTTTCATTGTGGATGGGCCTTGGCTACTTAAGTTTGTGGCATATGTTTATGTGCTTATGTTAATGTTTACGTTATGTTTAATTTTCATTGTGAATGGGCCTTGGCTACTTAAGTTTGTGGCATATGTTTATGTGCTTATGTTAATGTTTACGTTATGTTTAATTTTCATTGTGGATGGGCCTTGGCTACTTAAGTTTGTGGCATATGTTTATGTGCTTATGTTAATGTTTACGTTATGTTTAATTTTCATTGTGAATGGGCCTTGGCTACTTAAGTTTGTGGCATATGTTTATGTGCTTATGTTAATGTTTACGTTATGTTTAATTTTCATTGTGGATGGGCCTTGGCTACTTAAGTTTGTGGCATATGTTTATGTGCTTATGTTAATGTTTACGTTATGTTTAATTTTCATTGTGAATAAGCCTTAACTGTCGAGATGATACCAAGGGATATGCTACTGGAGCTAAATGACAGCTCTGAGCAGTATGGGATGAAGATAAATGCAAACAAGACGAAGAGCATGGTTATAGGAAGAAAAGTAAAGAAGGTAAAGTTGCGAATTCTAAATGAGGCAGTAGAGCAAGTGGACAGCTTCAAATACTTGGGGTGTACTATAAGCAGTAACATGAGCTGCTGCCAGGAAGTCAAAAGGAGGATAGCAATGGCAAAGGAAGCTTTTAATAGGAAAAGGAGCATCTTCTGCGGAACTCTGGAAAAAGAACTAAGAAAGAGATTAGTGAAGTGCTTTGTATGGGACAGAAATATGGACATTACACGAAGTGAAAAGAAGCGAATAGAATGGTATAGAAAGATGTAATTAATTCTTTTGCAAAATATGGTATAGATTTGTTAAATTTCTCAGTAATATAATGTAACTTTAATACATCTTCTAGATACTTGTGTGTTTAATAAATTAACATAAGAAAAACATAAATATTAGGTACATTTCATTCTTTTTGGTGTCAAATTAATAAAAGGAAAAACACATTGTTTTGAGAGAGAGGCCAATTAACATAAAAACTGCAATAAATTACAACTGTTATGCCTTAGATGTTCTATTTAACATTTTCTGCAACAGGAACACCACAGCATGTGTCCATTTTGATATCTGTTCATAATGAACTATTTAAATATTATAGTTCGATGCAGAAGATTACAAACAATCACAACTGCACTTTCTGATAGTCCCTTCACTATTGAACATCGCGAAACATTTCGTGCCCACATGTGCAATAATCAAACTTGTTTTGTTTGTTACGATACCACATTTTGGAACGGAGGGAGTAACAAACTATTCATGATATATTACTGCATTTATTAAAAACATGTTCTAAACATGTGTAATGTGCACATGCATGAACCTGGTTCCCCAACAATATTGCTTTCAATGCGATGTGGCATTTCGTAGACCGGTAAATAAAAAACCACTCCATTTTAGGCAATTGTGAAATACACAATCTATATTAAATTGGGATGTGTTTGAAAGTTATGTAAAGTTTTATTCAGTATATTGAAACTTATTCCCAAATTACACCACTGTATTCAAATTATTCTGACTCATTCTACTCATTATAGCTTCCCAAATTCATCACGATGCTGGGTTGACACCGGTTCCATACAATGACTGAAATTTAGTGACAAAATTCCATACTTTCCGTAACGCTCGTTCAATTTATGACGCCTTAGACCACACCGATACGGCGCGTGACACTTTCGATATAGGTATTTCGTTATAATCAGAAAGTGAAATGAAGATTTATTTCAGTAATCTAACCCTCTTTTGCTTGTTTTTAATTACAATTCAATTTATTAAGCCATTAGACATTACAGTGATAGGCTCTGTCACAATACAGAAGGGGGGGAAAACAATACATTTGTAATAAATAAGTTATATAATTGAAAACAGTAAGGTTTAATTAGAACAATGAAAACACAAAATATTTTTGAGACTATAAAAATTAATGAAAATACTTCACTCTTAATGGTATTATTTGTAACTAAATGTAAATAACTTTATTTATTAAAAAACAATTACATATGAATTTATGTTAAAAAAATTCATCTACAGAGTAGAAAGGATTAATTAAAAGCCAATTATAAAACCTACTTTTGAAATTATTTGTTGGTAACTTATAATATTGACTGGGAAGTTTATTATAGTATAATTTCATCTCCATGACAGAAAAATTTGTACTAGTCTTACGTAATCTACAGAATGGAATGTTAATTTGTTCACTATTTGTAATTTCATGATCATGTATATTGACTACTAATGAGTAATTGCCTATGTTATGTCGAATGTAAAGGACTAGGTCGAATACACCCCCCCCCCACACACACACACACACACACACACACACACGACCGGTCAAAAGTTTTCGATCAACTATGAAAACAACTATGTACTTTATTTTAATGTACAAACACGTCGGAAAAAACTAAATAGACCAACAAAATAAATATTTTCTTTCTCTGGCATTATGATATGATAGAATATTCAAAACTAAATCCCTATTTGAACCACAAATCCATAGTTGTGATAGGTGATCGAAAACTTTTGACCGGTAGTGTATGTGTATGTGTGCGTGTGTGTTAATATCTGTGACTGTATGAAAAGTGGTCGACAAAGTTCAAGATAGTTTGACTGAAACAGAATTCTAATGGCTTTCTTTTGCAAAATCAAGACACTTCCAATTTTGGTACCATTTCCCCAAAACTAAATCCCTGTTTGAACCACAAATCCATAGTTGTGATAGGTGATCGAAAACTTTTGACCGGTAGTGTATGTGTATGTGTGTGCGTGCGTGTGTGTTAATATCTGTGACTGTATGAAAAGTGGTCGACAAAGTTCAAGATAGTTTGACTGAAACAGAATTCTAATGGCTTTCTTTTGCAAAATCAAGACACTTCCAATTTTGGTACCATTTCCCCAAAACTAAATCCCTGTTTGAACCACAAATCCATAGTTGTGATAGGTGATCGAAAACTTTTGACCGGTAGTGTATGTGTATGTGTGCGTGTGTGTTAATATCTGTGACTGTATGAAAAGTGGTCGACAAAGTTCAAGATAGTTTGACTGAAACAGAATTCTAATGGCTTTCTTTTGCAAAATCAAGACACTTCCAATTTTGGTACCATTTCCCCAAAACTAAATCCCTGTTTGAACCACAAATCCATAGTTGTGATAGGTGATCGAAAACTTTTGACCGGTAGTGTATGTGTATGTGTGTGCGTGCGTGTGTGTTAATATCTGTGACTGTATGAAAAGTGGTCGACAAAGTTCAAGATAGTTTGACTGAAACAGAATTCTAATGGTTTTCTTTTGCAAAATCAAGACACTTCCAATTTTGGTATCATTTCCCCAGAAAATTAAGGCATATCGGATTATGGATTGAAATAAGGAAAAGTAGGCACATCTTAAATAATTTTTGAAAAACGCAAGTCTCTAATTTCTTTAATAAATATATAACTCTTGATAGCTTTGTGCATATAAGGTAAAGGTTGGTAATGTTGTGATACTAATAATATTGTGATAGATCTTTTTGAGAATTTGTTATAATTTTACTGAGCGAGAGAAGGACCGGTTTTGTACAGAAACTTGTCCACTAACATTCCCTTAATACGTTGACGCAAAAAACCGACGCAAAAAAAAAGACCGTATGCCCGTGTTGCTCTGCAGAGATCCAACAAAACAAACGTTAGATTGACACACAGTTAAATTTTTACACAGTTTAATATTGTATTCGCATATATACACTTTGTCTGCCTGGAGCGACTTGTTTATTCCTTCTGTGATATAACAAAAATGTGGCATGTCTGTGTGTGTAAGTACTTTTTAGCAACTTCGGCTTTATGTTTGTGAATTTCATGACTTTTTTGTAAACGTGGATTCTTAATTGAAGCATACGAACTGATTGCCTCTGGTTTTCTAAATTAATAGTGCTGAATTCGGATTATGGGTGGCCTTTGTGTCTAGCAATATTTCATATTTATGCTGACTATGCTGCCAAGCAAGATGGTTTCGTGGCTAGAACGGGAGGTCCGAAGTTCGATCTCAAGATTCTGTATCCAACTTCAGTTTTTCGTGGTTTTTCCAAGTCTCTGCAGCAAATGGCGGGATAGTAGACCTACCGAGTACCCCCTTTGATTTGATTTGATTACCTGGTTGGGTTTTTCCGAGGTTTCCCCCACCGAAAAGGCAAATGCCGGGTAATATTTTGGCGAATCCTCGGACCTCATCTCATCTCACTACATCTCGCCAAAATGTAAAAAAATTGTACAAAATTGTAAAAATTGTAGAAAATTACTAAATTGTAAAACTATAAAAATTTGTAAAAATTGTAATTGTAATATTGTAAAATGTTGACATGTTCCTCATCTTAAAGCTTCAATGCTCATGTAAGATCTATGGAATAAAATAAATGAATGAATGAATGAATCCTTACCTCTTAATCACCACGCTTCGACATATCCAGGTTAAACTGTAAGTAATGTCATTATTCTTTGAATTATTTCAAACAGAAATGTCTTTTACTAATGAACTATATTGACCAGGATAAAAACCAATGCATCATTTCATTATAGGGATTTCTAGCTCATTTTAAACTTTTAGGAAATTGCCTTTATGTGAGGCCCAGATAAATGTTTAAAAATAATGTATATTTCTAGTAAATGAGAAATACATGTATTTTTTTCTGGACACTTGTTTCAACATAAAAAAAATTTAAAAAATAATTGTGCACATGTATTTTAGCAACTGATATTG